>NW_024468518.1:19565-32782 GCF_001632365.1 Laetiporus sulphureus 93-53 | reverse complement strand
CGCTTCTCGCGATCCTCCCGACGCGCTCGACCTCGGCGCTCTCGTCGTTATGTGGTACCAGACAGCTCATATCGTTGTTCTCGACTTCCACATAGTCTTTGTAGCAGCGCACGCAATGAAGCCGCGGAGGCAGAACGAGCTCGGCGAAGAATGTCGCGAACGCAGCGAGGATGGGTTCGGGGGCATCCTGGAGGTGAGACAGGACGTAGGAGTGCAGTGTCTTTGCGGGGATGGAGGCGATGTGGGAGGTGAGTGATGCGACGGTAGGTTCCGAAGCGATAAATGCTGGAACAGGGGGAATCGCGGTGTCGGAAGCGGATAGAGATGGATGGGCAGGTGAAGGCTGCGCTGCGCCTTCCTTCACAGTGCCTTTGTGACCAGGTAGCCAGAGCAACCATGAGATTTTGGGTGCTGTGATGACAGACGACAAGGCGGACCTTGTACAGCACTTTGCCGCTCTCGACATCCCACATGCAGACTGTGCGGTCTACTCCTCCAACGGCGACGTGCCGACCGTTATCATCTTTGCTCCACACGCCTCTCAACAAGATGTTCTCAAGACCGGCGGGCGCACTCATCAACACGCGGTGGATATGCGCAGGCGACGGCGAGAACGGCCGGACGTTGTGGATGATGGTCTGGGAAGAGAATGAAGGGGAGAGCAGGAAGGACCGGTTAGGTGACAGAGACAGCGAGGTCGGCATGTCCGTGTGTCCTGTGAGGCTGTACACCTGCTCATTTTTGCACAAGTCCAGAACCTATGCGAATAGAATTAGCAACACAATGAGGCGACGACGATGCACAGCGCTTACATGGATTTTATTGTCCAGCGCGCCTCCATAGATGTTCATGCCATCTGCACTACAGCACACAGACGTGACTGGACAGCTGAGCTCGAACATGCTTATCGGTGTCTTAGGACCTTCATCTCCACCCTCCCAGACTCTCACCGTCCCATCATCGGCACCCGTCACCACCAACTCAGTGCCTGCTCCACCGGCATTGTCCTGTCAAGTGAGTTGATAATGCCTCGGTGAGCGCATAGATTGCGTATGCGCTGACCAGTAGTGAGGTCTGTCACGTTCAGGGTGTGATCCGCTGAAACGGTATACAGCAAAGGAGAGAAAAGCGACCATTGAAGGTCGAGGATGGGAGCTTTGTGTAGGTTCGCGAGTAGTCCATAGTTGGTATTCGGCGCATATCTTTGCCAAAGAGCTAGAAAATATTCATCAAAACTGTTTGCTCATGCACCGAGGAGCAGTATGTAGAAGCACAAACGCTTCGATCTGCACTGCAAGCTGTGATATTTTGGCCAGTAGGGTCGAACCTACAGCTTAGAATCTCTGCCTGTATGTTCAGGTCAACACGCTCATAAATGACACGCCTTCGATGCTCTATACTGTGCATACTAACCCATGCGATCCGCTGAGACTGACGATGGGAGCTTCAAGACTGCTCATTCGCTGCACTGTTCGAATTAGTGCCTGCTGTCGTTCGTCGTTGGAGGAAGAGATCGCGATTTGGTTCATTGGTGGTGACGAGAATCGTGTCCTCTTCACTAGAGCCCAGTCGTGAGGTGGTGTCATAAGTCGCCGATGCACCGAGGGAGTGGAGTTGCGTTGCAATGCCGACGCTGAGGCTGAGCTTGACAACTTTATTGGCAGCTATTTGTACACTTGTCCACGTCACGAGGAAACCATTACCCTTCATTGGTGAGTCGCGCATCATACTATGCATGTCCTCTGCCGTATATGTGGAGGCAGGCTCGCGGAGAGCACGTCTATCCTTGCGGAAATAGTGATTCTCGGATCTTGTGGTGAGATATCTCTGTATTCAATGCCCTACCATTCATCATTCGAGATGCTCCTTGTGGCAGGTCACGTCTTTTGTCATCACTGCTTGGCGCAACAACTCTATGACAGCCGTCTGGAAGCAGAATATAAATGCCCAGAATGCGCTTCTATTGTTGATATGCAAAGCATGAAGAGAATTTTTCTGGCTGGCACGGAGGATGACACGGACACACATTCTAGACAGCGAGTGGCTGCGTATGTGTGATTTCTCATGGTCCATTGTAAGCCTTGGTTAACTTCCTCCGCAGAGACCCAATGATTGCCGTGGAGATTATGAGACTTCGCACACTGGCCGATAGCAGGGACATCCTCAACGAATGCCATGAACTGCTTACCAAACAGCGTGATCTGAAGGTACAGCTGCTGAACGATCTCGAGCATGAGATAGATGTTGGGAATGAAAGGAAACGAGCTGCTGAGAATACCAGAGATGAACTCAAGAAGCTGTTGGAGAGATACCATGGCCAACGGATGCGACTGCAGAGTCAAATCGGCCTCATGGATCATGATGTAAGCCTGCTCCAGTATCAGAGATCAGAGGCATCTCAATGTTTTCTCATGTTTCATTAGATTGCCACAGGCTCTCATGAAGACTTTCAATTCAGATGATTGCCGTATCCTCAGCATGTTTTCCTTACAATTGAGAATTGATCTGGTCATTTGCTCTGTAGGAAGCGCAATCACGGTTGCTGCGAATTCGGTCCTGTTTTGTCCTGCGCTGCAAGTTCGTGGCGGCACATATTTCACCCCTTCGAGTAGTGCTCAGAGAGTGTGGCGCTGAATTGAAGCGCAAGACTCGGCATGGCCAACATGTGTCAATTGTCGGTCCGTGAATATTTACGGTTGCTCGCCACCCTCGCAATATTGGCACAGATCATAATGTTGATGTGCACGTTGAATCACAACGATTCTTCCCGCATTGCTTACAGCTAGACAGGTCATGTAGCCGCATGGTGTGATGGGTTTAGAGAGTAACAGCAAAGATGGACCCAAAGGCGGTGTTCTTCGACTTGATGAGTGTAATGGTCACTGCAAGCCAATCCGATTTGTCTATAGCCATCTCAAATCATCTTAAATCCGGCTAATCATATTCTCATCGGCGCATTTATATTGATGGGTTGATGATCCAGCACCTCTACCACGCTTCCATCGAACAGCCCTCCATCGCTTTGCCATCCAACATTTATTCTTCCTCATGCATCCCAGGTGCCCTGTGTGTTTTGATGACTTTGGGCCCAATTGCTACGATGATGAAAATACTCATCCCGTGGCTTTGGCATGTGGCAAGCATATCCCCTTGTATTTCTCGTACTCTTGTTCTAGTCTTTCTGATGACGTCTCTGCTAGGTCACATACTTTGTGCTTCTTGCGCTCACACGTTGATCTCGGATGGCTCAACCTGTCCCCTGAAGGATTCTGAGCAACAAATTGAAGAACATGATCTCACCGTTGTCGCCTTGGTGTTTGAAACAGCTGGTGAGAAGAAGGATCTTCAATCATACATCAATAGGTACAACTTTATTTTGTCCTATAATCTACATATGCAATGACTCTGTCTCCCACAGGTCAATGACTTTATTGAAGACGGAGCAGCAGCTCATTGAAGAATATTCATCTAACCTGCAACCTGAAACTACCGCCCTTTATTCGTCCGTCAGAATGCAAGAAGCTCAAATCGATGATTTCAGAAATACTGCCGCTCTCCTCTCACAAGAGGTGATTAAGTTGGATGGGGAGGTCTGTCAGCTTCGTGAGGATTTGGTACGGGAAATGTCGATGTGCTGTGAATTACTAAACCGGCTGGCTGGTAGCGCGTAGCAATAAGATATGTGGTTGTTTGGGAGGTATTGCCCCCGAAACATGTTAAAATAAGTGCTTTCCTCTTCGGCCACTACCGAATAGGGGAACTACAAAGAGTTTTTGCTGGAGCTTAGAATGGGCTTCGTGTAGTGCGTCCTCGCAGCCGTTGAGTCTGAAAGTCGAGAGCATGCCTGATTAATTCCACTCACGACACTGTCTGCATGTACATATACGTACATCATTGTTTTCCGTAATGGGATGCTGTTGGAAGTGGCCGACCGATGGCACTTTCAGTAGAACGCGCTCAATGTGTCGGGAGGGACCAGCGCCAAGCGACGGCTGAAACGCGTTGCAGGGCAGTACCTGGAAACGGAGCGGGCCAGTACGGAAGGGTGGAAAAGCATGTAAGTACGCACCTGTAGTTCATAGGCCCCAGTTGTTTGTGGCCTCATGAGATGGGAAGGTGCCGGCTGGCTAACACCCTTGCCGCACCAGGATTTCCTAGAGATGCTCGTGCCAATCACCACTGCAACATTCATGTGCCCCCAGGCCTAAGTGCGATCAGACGCAGCATCAAACTTGCCTCCATTTGACGTGCCATCTTGTCTGGGTGTCTCCCAGTGCGGCGTGTGGCCTACCTCTTGCGTACATCTCTGTCCCACCAGCCAGCCGGCAGATGTGCTGTCTCGATAATTTGTTCCGCCACGATGCGACATGTGCACACTCTATGCAACATCGTTTGAGCATTTTGGCGATGGCGATGGATATCTCATAGCCATCTTAGAAGATGTATTAGCTTGGCTGGCCTATGTGTGGTTAGCCATCGACGGCGTTAGTATGCATCCTTTGCCCTCTTATGATCATACTACCCCAGGTTGAACGATTTCTCTCCCCCCTCCCCCAGTAGATGTTCACCTGCTTAATCACCAATTTCACCCAAAGAATAAAAGTCTGAAATTGTTATGCATGGAGTGGAATGTCGGGCCATGCGGCTCTTTCGACGACATGGCCACTTAGCAGCTCACAAAAATTCATGCAGGACTTCTCTAGCAACATGTGTTATCTGTTCTGTGTGCTATGGTATCGAAAGCTATATGTTACGCTATGGTACAAGTGCAAGAGGCAGGCGCAATGCGCGTACGGTAGGTACAGTATATAGTACGTAATGGGGGGATCGTGTCTAATAGGTATTGGGTCTAGGTACTAGGTAGGCATCATGTGTCGTAAGTGTCTAGTAAGTATTGTATCTAGCAGGTATTCTATGCGATCATCGGTATAGCATGAGAGTGGCTACCATATGTATGTATGAGATGAGAGATGAAGTACGGTATGGTACGCTACATCTATATTACGTCTACGGTGAGGCTACAGTAATCTACTAGAGGTGGGGTATAATCTTGCTTACTTTCCACCAAGACTGTGCCTTCAAAGCAGCCTGAACACTAGCAGCCTGGAGAACCTCTTGGCGGTAGTCAAATCCTAGATCGAGGACTTTCAAAACGATGCGCTCTAACCGACGTCTCTCACGCTCTCGCTCGCTCTCCGCCGACAGACGCAGTGCCTGAGGTGTCACAGGCGGCGCGTGCTCATCCTCCTCGTCCGTGATCTGATCATCCCCGGCATTGTAATGCTGGTCCGGTGATTGTTCATTGTGCTCCATCTCGTCAGGCGTGGCGATCTCCTCAAGGAACAGCATGGCCTCTGCTGTGGCTAGATGGGGATGCTAGACGCGGAGGAAAGACTGCAACGGATTGTGACATTAACGTCTGAGTGTCTTCATCCATGTCCGATGAGTCTGAATCCGGCGATGAAGGAGCCTCAGGTGCGGTTGCCAGCGAAGACGTTGAACGATGCAACGTTGCATGTCCAATGGACGTGGGAGGTGATTCGGGCGTCTCGTTCTGCGGACTAGGCGGTCGTAGACGGCGAGTAGTTACATGGAGTCCTGAGATTGAGACCGATCGCGGTTGGCCTCACATGCTTGTGAGCTTTGCATTTATTGGTGTTGAGTTGTCGTCATTTCTATTCTCTGCTCCATATGGTTTCCCTGTCCCTGGAACGACCAGCATAAAACAAGCGTGATCAGGATGGACCAGCGTAATTCTGGTCTCCACCGCTTCGAAGGCAAAACGAGCCAGTATCCGCTCAGTCAACGCTGCGAAGTTTTACACACCTTGAGGCTCCATATCGCTCCAAGATTCCATATCTGTAACGAAAGGATCGAGTCCTCCCGGTAGGTTGTCCGTAGCAGATGAATGCAAGAGATCGCAGATCTCCATCGCAAGGCGTGATACTTTTCATGAAGTGCAGGCCTTCTTTGACGTGGGGCGAGCTAGCTCGAAGAGCTGCACTCATAATTGAGAGCCGAACTCAAACTGTTCATTCTCTGGAAGAGCAGATACGCATCATCAGCGATGGTCGAGCTTCAGAATTCTGCTCTGCTGGAAGCCGAAGAGGCCAACATGACTGCTGAGGAATCAAAAGTAAGGGCCCAGGAGGAGCTCTTCAGCACACGACAATGGCTTGCTTCGACGCGAGCTGAGCTCCACGAGATGCTGAACGGATTCGCGGCTGTGCAAAGGGAGGTGAGCATTCTAGCGCACGATGATCATGCTTGGACTGACGATGATCGCACGTCCGTTCGAGAATGCAAAAGCTCTGACAGAGTCGGAGGTGGCTGAGATTGATGCACAGCATCGAGCTCAGGCTGCAGTCGAAGAGGAGCTGCATCGCACCTACAAGCAGATGCAAGAGCTGGAAACTGCGCAACTGCAGACTGTGGCAGTGCCCGACATGAAGACGGAGATGGAGGCGGAGCGTGCAGCACGCGAGAAGGTCGAGGGACAGTATACGCCCGCACTCGCATACACTGCAGAGCTTCAGCAGAGAATAGCCGAAGCTGACGCCACGTGCGATCTCCGAGACAAGCACCAACTTCAAGCTACTCTCGCAAGCGTTTGAGAGGAACGAAAAGCACAAATCTGCGAGACAGATGCGGTGCGCGCTACTCGCGCACGTGTATGAGGGACGCTTTCTACCGCAGAGTCGGCCAGACAGGACTTGCGATGACGGTGCCCTTCTCCGATGAGGTCGCAAGCAGGGTCCCCGTCAAGTTGATCGAGAGGAAGTAAATTGGTTTTTGTGCGCCTGAATGACGTTTGCGACGGTCAGCGAGCATGTCGAGAAGATGAGCACATCACCTGTCTGCTGCGCTGACAAGGAGGTGTGGCGGGCTGGACAGATGGCCGAGCGAGCGGTGACTCATGAGGTGGGAGAGGGGACTGGAGAAGAGTATGCAAGGTGGGAACTGTCGGTGGAGGGAGAGAGAGCGACGATGGCTGCGCAGACAAGCCGAGTTGTGCGCTGTGAGTAAACAGGGGGCGAAAGTACTCACCTTCAGGGTTCGGTGTGGTCTCTACAACGCGCATGAGCCGCATGTTCGAAATGTCGTATATGCAGATCTCTATTTCGAGGACGATGACCAGCGTCTTGCGGTTCATCTTAACGGCAAGGATGGAGGATGGGAAAAGGAATTCGCAGATCATGGATTGTCGCTGCAAGCGGATAGCGAGGAACACAAAAACTGACCATTATCATCACAGAGGTGCAAGATTTGGACGCGATGGGCATACCTTCGTGTTCACAACCTGCAACTTGCGTGGGCTAGATTGTGATTGTAGTTGATCGGCGGCACCAACGAGTGCGATGAGCGATGAGCACAAAAGCATTCCAACAATTCCCTTTGTACCACCATCTACAAGCCGAGTAAGCGAACGACCGTGCAGATAGACGTTTTTGTTGCGCATGCACCTTGATGAATTTGAACGCGTGAGTGACGCGGATACGTGGAATTCGGCGGACGGAACTCGCAGATCATCGAGGTTATTGCACCTGCATCCTGGCTCAGCACACTTGAGGACGCTACTGTACATTGTAATTCGCAACGGGTGTTCTGTTGTTTCATATGAAACCCCTGTATGCAAACTAAAGTGTATGGACCTCAATGCTGTATTGCGGTCTGAGCAAGGCAAGTGAGCAACACCGAAAGTCGTATCTTATTATATGGCTACCGACCCACACTCAGATTGCATCATCATGCTGAAGGTGATCGAGCGGGGTATACCCTCAAGGACATATTGCTCCTGTCTCGTTCCACCGTGCCTGCTCAGAGAGCATCTATGCTCGGCATTCTCAGACGCATTGCGAAGAGACTGGGAAGGGCACGCCGGGGGGATGCGAACGTGACGATACCGGAGCTCGCCGGCTAGGATGTGAAAATTTGCAAACGTATCCTAGCTGCCAGCGTCGAGGCTATGACAGAGTGGGGGTGGAAGAAAGTTATGTGGGAGTGTATAGTCAGCTAGCGGCAAAGAGGAGAGAGGATCCCCACTGTCGGATGTAGAAATAATTTCCGATGACACACCAGGTGGGGGAACCCGGAGCGGATTATCTGCATTGCGCTAGGAAAATGATGAGTATGGTGATATGTGCCGTAGTCTACGGATAACTTGCCATAGACATGCGGCGAGCTGAAGGTCAGTGCAACGTGATGTGCAATAGGTGAGCACTTGTGAGAGCGGCGCTGTGATGAATGGAGACGTCAGTCAGTGTGACTGTTCCGTGCTCATGTCAATACCTTCTCGGTCTAGAATGGCCTTGGTCAACTTCGATGCCACTTGAGGATTGTCCTTTGCCAGATAAGCGAGTGCAGAAAGGGCAGCTTCTTGTGACTGCGGGACGCGCATATAGTCATGCCTTCGGTCGATATTTTGGGATTGCCTACCTTGATATCTTTCTTCTGCAGCAGAGCAATCAAACTTCGCATGACCCGGCCGTTTCGTCTGCTGGAAGAGCTCGATAAGCCAGGCTTCTCCCACGCTCTCTTGCCTTTCACCTCCTTCAGGCGATCTGCCACCGGCAACCAATCTGATACTGCCACATGATGGATTGGCACCCGAATTGCATTTGCAAGGAGTTGTGCTATCGATATCACAGTTTGCGCAGAGGAGTCCGCGAGTAGAGGCAAAAAGGTGTCCAATACTTCCGGCTGGGCAACAAATGGGGTGAACATGTCATTGAACAAAGTCGTGTGTATCAGGATAGAGCATATTACCTGGAAGAGGTAGTCCAGCGCAACCTTGGCTCCGTTGCGCACCTCTAAAGAAGCGGTATGCAAGCCCTATTGCGACGGTCCGACTGCATTGGCAATGGATGCCGCCAGCGCACGCAGGGCGCGTGCAAAGGCTGCACGAAACTTGGGCGACTCAGGTGGTCGGAAGCTGACTATTGCGTAGACGAAGGCTTGGTGGGCATTGTATCTCATAAGAGTCTTGAGCGCACCCTCGGAGCCTGGGCCGTAGTGCGTTCAGGCCGGACGTAAGGAGGGCGCATGTAAAGGAAGTACGCACCATAGGACAGCGAGGCAATAACATGTGCGGCCTCGATGCGGATATCGTCCTGCGACGATGAAGGGTCCTCTAATATCAGGGGCGGGTTGTTGATGAAGTCGACGAGGCTGGTCGCCGGTCAATGCGTAGAAGCCATAGACGCTGCACTGCATGCTTATGTTCCGATGAACGCCTCATCGTTGGCCATGGCGTGTTTAGCGGTGGGGTTGCCTATGATTGTGTTCTTGGCCTTTTTCAAGGCAGAGAGACTCATTGCTTCGATTGTCATGGTGGTAGAATGCAGATAGCCTGCACTGTAATGTTCATAATACAAGGGTGACCACTAGGAGCCCACCTGGGAGCTTTGGGTTCTAGGAGATAGCCTACTGGCTGACAGCCTGTCCAAGTTCAAGAGAGAGGTAATGCAATCGAGACGGTGCAATCAGTCGACAGTTGGTAAATGAGAGAAGGACGCAAGCGGTGGCCTGGAGAGGTCGAGGAGGATGCATGTCCAAAAGCATGCGCCGCGGTGTGCCAAATTACCCCGCGTGCCTCGATAAACGCTCCGGGCAAGCCAAAGCTCTTCCGGATATCATTCTCTTACGCCAATGGCTCAGAAGACAGACGATCTCTATGCTGTTGCAGGTGCACAACGGCGAATATAGCGTACCACAGAAGCTGATGGTGTGACATGATAGATTTCTGCCTGGTGCCAATGGGCATCGGAGAACCATCCGTACGTGAATATCTAACATTTGCAGTGTCGCTGATTAAAACATCATTATACAGGTTGCAGAATATGTTGCGGAGTGCGCTCGCGTGCTTGACAAGACCAGATTAAAGCACAAGGTATATCTTGGATAGCTGCTAGCAGAAATTACAGCTCAGAAAGTACTGCGACATTCTCAGATGCAGTAAGTGGTGCTTCGTTGAACATGCAGGGTAGGACAGCCCATCTAACTGATCACTATTTAGTGGTTATGGAACCAATATAGGCAAGTCCACCGAGTCGACGAGCCTCATGAGAGCTAGCGCGAGTACCAGAGGGCCCATGGTCCGCCGTTATGCAAGCCATTCATGATTGTCACGCCGCGGTGCACGCGAAGGGCACGTCGCGCATTGCGACTGACATTCGCATTGGCACGCGAGTCGACAAGAAGATCGAGCTGGGCACAGGCAACGAAGGCAAGGTCAAGCGGGTCGAGGACATTCTTGCGCGCGATCAGAAGGCATAATTTGTTATTCACTAAAATGATGCAGATGAGTGTGAATAGCAGGAAACCATGATCTTGTATATTAGCTGTCCCTAGATTAAAGCAGAACGACTGAGGTCCAAAGAATGCTTGCTCATCGTTCTCAGTGATGTGTGAATTCCAATGCATGATGAAGCATGTGTGGACTGACCAGCAAGTGGCGTGACGAGCCGGCCCGCGTCCCTCATGAATGCCCATCCCCATCGCCAGCGACGCGCTTGCTCATCTTTTCTCTATCCACCATGGCCTCCCTCGCCCGGTTACGCGCTAGCCTTCCTCGCACTCGCAAAACTGTAAGGGATGCCGGACGTCGTCTCTTACTCTTCCCAGACTCACTGTCCGCGTTACATAGCCTCTAGTCCGCGCGCTCCAGACGGCAGCGGACACGACGCAGTTGAAGGAGGAGGCGTCGCACTCCGAGCCCTTCATGGTCACGCTTCACGAGGAGTCCTTCCATGGGTTCAAGACCGACCCCCCGACGCGTGATCTCGAGGTGACCAAGGATGGCCTCCTCAAAATGTACAAGCTCATGAGCACCATGCGCCGTATGGAGCAAGCCGCGGACGCCCTCTACAAGCAGAAGCTCATCCGCGGTTTCTGTCATCTCGCAATCGGACAGGTGCGCAGCCCGCATAGCTCCCCCGTCGCGCGCATTCTGACGCGTGTCTGGCGGCTACCTGCAATCAGGAAGCTGTCTCGGTCGGCATGACGCACGTGCTGACGCCCCAGGACAACATCATCTCGGCCTATCGCACACATCCGTTCGCCGTCTTGCGCGGTGGGAGCGTCTTTGCGCTCATCAGCGAGCTTCTCGGCCGCAAAACCGGTATCTCGAAGGGCAAGGGTGGCTCCATGCACGTCTTTACGGAGTCCTTCCAGGGCGGGCACGGTATCGTTGGCGCGCAAGTCCCGCTTGGTGCTGGCCTCGCATTCGCAGCGAAGTACCTGGAAAAGCCAATCGCGACGTACACGATGTATGGCGATGGCGCGAGTAACCAGGGACAGGTGTTCGAGGCTTTCAACATGGTGCGTTTGTCGTTACTCACAATCCAACCTAAAGCTCACTATGCCATACAAATATGTGATGATAGGCCAAGCTATGGAACCTGCCATGCGTGTTCGTCTGCGAGAACAACAAGTACGGGATGGGTACCTCGGCGGAGCGGAGCTCGTCCAACACTCAGTATTATACTCGTGGTGACCAGATCCCAGGCATTCAGGTAACGTATTCCTTGCAGCACTCTAGACCAGTACTAAACCCTGTATCTAGGCGAATGGTATGGACGTCCTCGCGGTCGTGAAGGCTGTGGAGCACACCAAGCAGTGGGTTCTGGATGGAAAGGGCCCTATAATACTTGAATTCGTCACGTATCGCTACGGCGGTCACTCGTACGTCGCGCCCTCACTATCTCTCACAACCCAAATGATGGATCGTTAATGTTCAGGATGTCCGACCCTGGAACGAGTTATCGTACGCGTGAGGAAATCCAGCGCGTACGCAGTACAAACGACCCTATCCGTGGCCTGCAGAGCTATCTGGCGGACTGGGGTCTGGCGACTGAGGAGGGTCTGAAGGCACGCCGCGCTCTACTTATATACTCACGCATCTCACTAACGCATTGTGCCATAGAAACTCGACAAGGACGCGAAAGCAGAGGTTGATGCTGCTGTTGAGGAAGCCAAGAAGGCGCCCTTCCCTCCCGATTCGGACCTCTGGGCTTCTGTCTATGCCGAGGGCCATGAGCCGCCTTTCCTGCGTGGTCGGGAGCGTGAGGAGGTGGGTCGTTTCGAGTCCTCGCTCTGAGGGATACGAAACTGACGTCACTGCAGGGGCACCGGTTCTGAGCTCCCGTTGATGCGTAAGAGTTTGAGCGTGATTCGATTCTTATAGTGTTTTGACGGATGGCCGTACAGTACAGTATTAGATGGCCTGTGCTAGTGTAGCGTGACATTACTTCACCGTCCGCGACGCGAAGCCGTGGATGATTTTTCGTGGGCGACATGACGCGTATGAAGCAGACTGCTTGTTAAAAGTCCGATCTGACTGTCGCTACTCGCTGAGGCCTCCGAATGTCATGGCGGAAGGTCTACATTGGGGTGGTATTCTATGTCCATCAGTCATTAAACTTCTATCGGAAGTATGGTACCTGTAAGCTTAGTGTGATTGTGACGGAATGTCAACCTCAGTGCCATCGTCGGCTATGACCTTATAACGAACTGCACGGAGTTGAGACCCGGAAGCATAAGGACAAGTGGGCACTACGCACTGATGGTGAATGGTTCGCCTTTGGCTTTACGTATGCTTGTGAAATATAATGTTCCTGAGCCTGCATATGGGTGAGTACTTCGTCATATAGGAATTAAAGCACACATGCCCCTGTGGCCCTTGATCCTGAAGCTCACATCAATGTTGCCCTGCATCATATGGACCTGTCGCCGCCGCATCAACACAGCCCATATACCCCGGTACGCTCACGGGCGACTCACCGAACCGTTGATCCAGGGGTCGCCGTTCAGCCACCAGATGGGCTCGGGGCGGATCGCGTCGCCCAGCACCGCGTTCAGCTCAGGACTGTCACGCAGGTTCTCCAGTATCTGCCGGACGATTGAGCTATGAAGCCTCTCCTGGTTATGGCTCCATGCGAGGAACGCGCCCCAGGAGGCGACGCCGACGGTGCTGAACGCGAGGATGATGGGCCACCGCCTCTTTATGGGATTCGGGGAATCAGCCAAGTCTACGCGGAGTTCCGACGCGAAAGCAGCATACCTGGAGAGGAGGTAAGTCTCTCTGTGGCTGCTTGTAGGGACGGGGCTTGGATGGCGCCGCGAAGACCTCCGCCTCCGGGGAATCCTAGGGAGGCGGTCGGGGCAGCTCTGCCGTGGTTGTATATGTCCTCGATGAGCCTCTCACCGCGAATCGGTTG
>NW_024468518.1:0-18125 GCF_001632365.1 Laetiporus sulphureus 93-53 | reverse complement strand
GCTGCCATGGATAAGACGCAGAGGATCAGAGACGACTGTCGCGTCTTGATGACTGGCGAGGATGGCCCGACGAAAGCTGGGTAGGTATCTCTCACTACAGGCTTGCCTTCACACTTTGACCAACCTTCTGGACAATAAACTGGACATACTGTCTGCAACATCTGGATACCTGGAGCAGGCACACCAGAAGATCTTCTGCTGGTGCTGCTTTGAGTTCCGGCAGATGGGTCGGGACGCCCAGCTGAAAGTCAGCCCTTCTATGGGCGAAGCCGTGTGGAGGCTACGACATCGCCCCGAGCTACTGACGTATGTGGCCTATTTAGTCGCCAAATCTTCCGAACGTGTATTCACTTCTCCGTGCCCAGCGAGGCGCTTACTTATCTGTCCCAAACACGTCAAGCGACGTTGCTGACTGCGTTCACTGACGCACTCACGCGTGGAGGTCCCGGCGGATTGCCTCGACCGATTGAGCTGCATGCGCACGACCCGCTGCGATATGTGGGAGATCTGCTCGCTTGGGTACATCAGGCGATTGCCGCGGAGCGAGGGTTCTTGGAGGGGCTTTTTGGTGTGAAAGGGGACGGCCGCATGGTCGGAAGCGTGCGGACGTTTTCCCAGAGCGAAGAAGAAGAATGGATGGCTGAGCTGATAAATGCGGCTGTGGCAAAACTGTGCACGCCTTTGAAGGTCTGTGCAGCTTTTTCGACAACGTAGGCTTCACGCGGGCTGATATGATGCTTCTAGAACAGGGTGCAGCAGACAGTGCGGTCACAGGAAAGCAGCATCACGTCATACAAGATCGCGAATCTGCTGCAATTCTACACGATACACGTTGACGATGCAGCGCACGGTTGGCGGGGATGCAGTTCTTTCTAAGGCGTTGAAGCAGTGCGTGAATTGATGGGATTGCATAATGCGATATGTACTGATTCCGCAGTGACACAGGATGACGGACATGGTGTATCAGGTGTCCTTCGATTCTATCAACGCGCAAGGTCGTTCGCTGCTGCGCGTACCGCCTGTATGTCATGCTCCTATTGATCGATTTCGCGAAGACCGCTAAGCAAAGAATTCTTAGGATCTCGATGACCGAAGCGTCTCCCCACCGCTTGTCATTCTTGACCACGCACAGGTGCTGCGTGAAGTCATGCTAGTATACGACTCGTCGCTGCTTGGTGAGGAGACGGAGGAGCAATTGCACGCAGGCTTCCGCGACATCCTCGACAAGATGGTCGATCCGGCGATCGAGACTTGCCTCACCTCCGCCGAAAAGAAGCAGAAGCTTCATCCTGGATGGGACAAGACGGTGTTTGTCCTCATATCTGCAGAGCGTCATCGAGCCATTCGCATTCACATCCGAAAAGCAAGGTGTCATACAATGTTTGGTGGAAGCGAAAGTATTGCAACTGACGGAGGAACACGTGTGTAGTCTACTTGTGTCATGACACGTTTCCAACTAATGCTTTGTCAATACTAATAGTACAGGAATATTCTCCGGGACGCCGGGCTGGAAGAAGTGCTCGTCGCAATCGATAGTCGTCAGCCGAGTGTACGTTTCCCATCGACATAGCAAGGGCAGTGCACTCATGATGTCATGCATATCACAGGAGCCTCTATCACACATACCTTCCGCTCAACCTACACGAATCCAAGCTGCGCTGCGTCGCTTCTCAGACTGGCTTTCCGGACCGGGAGTCGTGGAATCTCCGCGGCTGGCTCAGCTGACGGTGCAGAGTCTCGCGGCGCGCGTGCACCAGGCAGTGAGTGCCCGTTCGGGCAGGTGCACCTATTGTACCAGATCTTCGGGCTACACGAGCCGGAGCAGGTGGACGAAGCCGCAGCTGTGTAGGTGGTGAAGCACTGTACATCCGAGCTTGCTTCCAGTCCGGATACAATATGTTGTAAATATGACATTTTAAAATGTGGCATATTATTTGTCTAAAAAGTAAGATATTATTTATTTAACAATTATGAATGAGACATGATACCGAACTAAATTTTAAAAATATTATGCCAAGACCAGTTTTGATTGGCCCGATCATCTGTTTCCAGGAGGAAACATTCTGAACACATGCAGCAGCCACCCGGAAAACATCCTGATTTCATCCGGGAATCATGGTGGCAGCATTCTAAAGACATTATCAATGTTTTCCTAATGCCTTTGCGAAGCAAGCAATGTTTCTCCTGATTGCATACAAGCTGCACATGCCCTTCTCACCGTGGGCACATGATGGATACATGTAGACTGCATTGACAAATCATCTCCAATGTTTCCACAGGAAACACGATCAATAAAAACATCATGTGGCCCAAATGATATGTTGAGAAACATTTTGGACGCACAGTGATGCCATCAATAATGAGGCAGTGTTGATTCCCACTTGATTCAACCATTTCTATCGGTGGAAACATTCAAAATGTTACTGGAATCATGCCACGTTGATATAAGTGACAGCATCGGGCACAAATCCAAATAACAATTATAATGTCTGCAGAGTTTTTCACCAATGAGAAAGCTGATTCAATTCAAAATGTAACCAGCTACAGTCTCACTGAATCACACAGGAAATATCTAGATGGCATTTCGGCAGCATTCAAACTGTTGTCACCATGAATCCAACGGAAACATAAGTCACATCATTGTGACTGTAGTCACGGTGTGTTCACGATGTTTCCGATGGAATCACAGGTCAATGCCCCCGGTGTCTGTGGCTCGCCATACGGTACATGAAACTGTCGCACTTGTAGACTCAAGTGCGGGCATGAAAGCCGAATTTTTGTCGCAGTGTAAAATCAGTCATATATTAATCGCAAAGGTGAGTGACATTAGTTTTCCGCGAGACAAATAGAGGAGCAAAACCTTTGCTAGTGCAAGGCCACTGTACTATACCTTATGAGAATATATTATCAATAATCCAGGATACCAGCTGCTTTCCAATCCTTCTTATGAAAGATTATGATATGTTCGCATGAATCACTCACCTTGCTTGTTCGCAACTGGCCCGCCCAGGACCGGTGGCTGACCTGTAACTCCTGTGGTCGACCATCATGATGCAAGGAGGTTTCATGGCGCCTCGCATCAGAGTATTCAACCTATCGGTATAAACACAATACAGGAGGTCCACATGCTGCATTGCGGCCTTGATATTGTTCAGAACGGGTTGTGATGCTACAACTTCCTGCATAAATGATGAATCCACTGAGATCGAGATTATTGGTTTAGTCTTAGGAAAAAAATACTTAAAAGCTGCAATGTGCTTAAATATGATGTATGCCATATGAGCATGCAGCACACATGCGACATACCACACGTGCTGCTTGAAGAAGGAGGAGCGACCAGACACTCAGGTAGGACGCGGTCACGTGCGCTACCAGAAGGAGTAATCCGTGTGGCCACTCAATTGCCGCCCATCGGTCGAGATGCGCACGAATGCGGCCTGGCAACTGCCACAACGCTCTGCGTCGAGTCGTCGACCGTTCACCGTCTTCCACTCCTATAACTGCAAGAACATTTCCCCTTGTGCTGATTTGGGGTCAAGATGTCTGACAGCGGGGCAGCAATCAGTGCGCTTTCCGGGGAGTTCATTAAGGTGTCTTCCTCAGCGCCTCACGTCGCCCTCGTGGAGCTCTCGCGGTGAGTTTGTTCGCATGTAGTTGAGTATATTCAGTAACTCAGGCCTTCACAATGCAAGTGGTCCAGTAAACGCGTTCAATGAAAGGTAAGACCTTGTGCACGCTTATCGTTATCGTCGTTCCAACGCAGTCGTGATGCAGTTACTGGACGGAATTCGGGCACGTTTTTGACAAGATCTCACGAGATCCCACCGTCCGTGCCGTCGTCCTCGCCTCTTCACTTCCGAAGGCCTTCTCTGCGGGACTCGATCGTATGCTTTCTTCCCCCACGGTCATTGTAAAAAGTACTAACACATGACCAGTGAAGGCACTTGGAAGCCTGGAGGCATTTGCCAAGGAGCCTGATAGGCATGCACTACAGCTGAGAGACCATATCTCTTCCTTTCAGTGTTGCATCTCTGCGGTGGAGCGTTGTTCATATCCTGTGATCGCTGCCGTGCACGGTATCGCACTCGGACTCTCGATCGACATCATATGCGCATGCGACATCCGATACGCTGCATCTGATGCCATGTTCTCCATTAAGGTACTGCTCTCTTAGCAAGTCCCTGATGCACATGTTAATCGTGGGCATTGCAGGAAGTCGACATCGGTCTCGCAGCGGACATTGGCACGCTCGCGCGCCTGCCGAAGATCGCGGGAAACATGAGCATGGTACACGAGCTAGCATACACCGCGCGCAACTTCTCTGCTGTCGATGCGGAGAAGATGGGCCTCGTCTCGCAGGTCGTGCAGGGAAGCCGAGAGGAGGTCGTCCGCTCTGCAGTGAAGCTCGCGACAGCAATTGCGGGCAAATCGCCCATCGCGGTACTAGGCACGAAGCACTTGCTGTTGCACGCACGGGATCATACGTAAGTGTCATGGAACCAACTGTTGACGTAGGAGGCTAATTGAATGATCTTAGTGTGCAGCAGAATCTGGACTACACGGCAACGTGGAACAGCATCATGGTGCAGACTGCGGTGAGTGGCAATATTCGCTCAAGCAAACATCGTGCTGCGAGGATAGCTGATGCTGTCCGACCGGCTATAGGATATGAAGGAAGCTCTCAGAGCCGTGAAAGCGAAGGAGAAGCCTCATTATCCCCCGCTGGCGAAGCTTCCCTCCAAGCTATAATCAAATGCAACAATTTCCTATGATCTTGTGCTGCTATCTTCCCTTCGCCCATATTGTCTCGGAAGGGTCCGTCACCCAGTTCTCCATTGTGATAGCTCCCTGTTTCCTCCATGTAATGACTGCTCTGCGCTCGATACGTTATCCGACAGTAGACTCGTCATCTGGTGAGTGCTCTTTGCTACAATGTGCTACAAGTTATCGCAAGAGATTGGCTGTGATGAATCTCCGAGCCGAAGTTCGAAGTTCGAAGTGCGGAAGATGTAATCAATCGGCAGCGGATGCGGGCATACTTAGGCTCACTCATCAATGCACCACCTTTCATGACACTGGTGAACCTTAGAGACCAGGAACACGACTTATAAGTCAATGATCCTTACAAAGCAAGGTAAAGGATCCTCGGCACGGTAAAAGGATCTTCGACACGAAAGCGAAGAGCCTGCCAAACGGTCCGGTGCTTCAAATGCCTTGCCTGGAGACCCGAAGCGCCCGCCGCGTATGGCCAATGAAGAGGATCGGCAGCCCTGCAAGGTGGTGGAACAAAAGAGCGTGTGGCACCCTCGTATCCGAGAGCTGCCAGAAACGCAGCTGTAGCGCTAAGCCGTTGCCAGTCAGACTATCCCCGCGAAACTCGCCGCTCACTGCGCAACGGTCCGGGTCCAGCATCCGTCACGCTGGACCAGTCCAGTGCTGCAACGAAGAAATGCAGAGAGAGAATGATGGCGTCGACCACCATGGACTAGGCGAAATCAAGCAACTCCTATCAGGCCAGTCGGTCCAGCTGACGAGCCCATATCTCCGGGGTCCAGAGTTGCGTTGCCTTCAACTTGATGAGTTGCAAGCTCGTGGGCGAGCACACGTTGCATTGATATCTACAGAGCACGAAGCCCTTCGGAAGCCCTTTGTCAATCATGATCCTTCACAGGCGATTCCAAGACCGTTTCTGGCTCTTCACTGACCACATTTGCACGTCACGTTAACACGCCTCGGGGGCAGACTTGGAATCAATCCCACGACCACATCCGGCCAAAGCAGGAATCCCATGCCACCAGCAAGCAAGCAGTGCCTGCAGCGAGTGGACGACTTTGAGAAGAGCTGGAAGCTGTTGGGAATGTTCCCAGTCATCTCATCCGTAGCAGGAATAGTTCCAGGATAACGCGAAGCGAAGTGACTCGGTGTGGTGTCGACTAGACTCGATAGCCGCAGATAAGATGGTGATGGATATGAGCTCTGAAGGCGTCGGGCGAGTTGCACCATAGGTTCCGTCGTCAAGAAGCTGTCCCCAGGTAGTCAGCCAGACTCACCCGCCCTATCAGCGATACGTATTTTATGTATTTGGCGTCCATATGCACATCGGGGAATTGCAAGGACTGTATATGGAAAGTTTAATGAGAATAGAACAAAGGTCAAAGAGTAATAGCTGAGAAAAAGAGTCGGAGGCAGGGCCGTCGCTGCCACTGAGTCTATGCAGACCAAATACATGTAACTTCCCTCTTCATCATCGACGACGACGGCGGCGATGACATCCACTGGTAAATCGCGCTCGCCCTCCCTGTCGTCGTCGCCCAACCCTGCCGTCCACACTCCCAAACTCCCCAAGTTCCTCCACAAACAGCGGGACCGATCCAAGTCTCTTCTCGACCCCAATGCGAACAGCAGCGCCGGCAGCAGCACCACAAGCTCGTCTTCATCGTGCTCCAGCCCAGCCTTTGACACAGGCAAGTCCCGCAAGGCGGCCAAGAAGGTATTTGGCGTGAGGGGGGACCGCGAGCAGCGCCGGCAATCGCAGGACACCAACAACAGCCTTGACCGCGTCCGTTCGACCGAATCCGCAGGCGACGAGCCTCCCATCATCATCGAGCCCGACGCAGAACCTGCAACTGAGCCTTTCAACGTCCCTCGCACACGAGCCCGCGAGGGCAGCATCAGCCACGCGCAGTCCGCATACTACCCCTCGAGCTCATCTACCTCGCGTCTCTCGGACCTGCCCACTCGGCTATCGGGCTGGTTCTCGCACACCTTCAGCACCTCCAACACCGACCTCTCTCTCCCCTCGCTGCTCGCCCAGCAAAACCCCGGTGCACCATCGGGCTCGCCCAGAAAGAGCTCCCCATTGCTCACCGCTGCGCGGCACGGTAAAGGCCACCTCGACAAGGCGATGCGCTATCTCCTCGACAGCGACGCCACGCCCGACAAGTGCACGGAGCCGATATGGCTGCTCGGTGTCGAGCATCCAGGCTATGAGCAGCCACCGTCACCACCGCCTCCAACAGCGTCCGCGTCTGCGCTAAACGCAAGCTTGGGCTCGGGTAGCATCGTCCGGCGCGGTTCCATTGAATCACGACATCGCTCTTCTTCCAATCGTTCTTCCGCGTCCTCGTCTCCCGTCGTCGTCAGCCCTGATTTGACCCTTCCTGATACCTCTTCAACAACATCGCAACAATCAGCTTCGAAGGACGCCTCTAAGGACCCGTCGCGGTTCTGGCCACCCGTGTTCTATGCCGACTTCACATCACGAATATGGCTCACGTATCGATCTCAGTTTCAGCCAATCCGAGACACTACGTTGTCTGCCCTGGAGACTGAGATCGAAGAGAACGTCGTACTCGGCAATAGCCCACAACCGAAGCGATGGAATTGGTCATTAGGTGGAGAGAAGGGCTGGACGAGCGATACGGGATGGGGATGCATGCTTAGGACGGGTCAATCGCTGCTTGCAAATGCGCTGTTGCATTTGCATCTAGGACGAGGTACGCATGCCGCCACTGCTCAACTTCGTCTTCCTTATTGCATTTCCATAGAATGGCGAAGACCGCCATATCCCCTGTACACCGTCGACTACGCAACATACGTGCAGATCATTACCTGGTTTCTTGATAATCCTTCCCCTTTATCTCCGTTCAGTGTCCACCGCATGGCTCTTGTTGGCAAGGAGCTGGGCAAGGAGGTTGGGCAGTGGTTCGGACCCAGTACCGCAGCCGGTGCGATCAAGTAAGTGAACTGCTTAATGAATCTCCAAGCTAGATTTCATCTCCTTTGCAGGACCCTTGTACATGCATTCCCTGAAGCAGGGCTCGGGGTATCCGTCGCATCGGATGCTGTAATATATCAATCTGACGTCTACGCGGCTTCACGCTCCACCATGGGCTCTCCACGCAAGCACGCACGGTCTGGATGGGGCGACCGCGCCGTTCTCGTGCTCATTGGTATTCGATTGGGTATTGACGGAGTTAATCCTATCTACTACGACTCTGTCAAGGTTCGTTTGTTCTCTTCGAGTTTCTGAAGCTTCCTGACGCCGTTCCATCAGGCCCTATACACCTTTCCACAATCAGTCGGTATCGCAGGCGGCCGTCCATCTTCTTCATACTATTTTATCGGGTCGCAGGCGGACAACCTCTTCTATCTTGATCCTCATCATTCACGTCCTGCAATCCCTTTCAAACCCCCGCCCAAGCAGGGCGATCCCACACCCTCTCGCCCGACTTCTCCTGACTCTTCAGACGAGCGCGACCGTAATCCGCGCAAGGCGCACCATTTCCGTTCGCCGACTACTCCTAATGCCCTACGCAACAGCGGGTCAGGTTTTGTGAACCGCCCACCGACCGTGCCATCTCCGCTGCAGCAGCAGGTGTCGTCATCCTCAAACGCTTCTAGCTCGTCGCCATCGTCCACACAGTCGCATGCGCGCTGGCAGTCGTCGAGCGCAGTGCCGGATGACTCGGAAGTGTCCTCGTTGGCGGCGGACCTCAACCCTGTTCAGCGCCATTATGTCACGGCATACTCTCAGGCGGAGCTGAAGACGTTCCATTGCGACCGCGTCCGGAAGATGCCCCTGTCGGGTCTTGATCCTAGCATGCTGATTGGCTTCTTGTGCAAGAATGAGAACGACTGGCTTGACTTCAGGAGACGAATAAGCGAGGTGAGTGTTGCGCTTCGCCATCCTCAGTGTAGGAGATCTGGCTGATGTGCTGCTTGATAGCTTGGACGCACGTATAAAGCTATGTTCTATATTTACGACGAGCCACCGAATTGGCCGTCCGATTCCTACGATAATATTGGCCTGGAGTCATTCTCCGAGCCTGATATAGACATGCCCGAAGAGGACAACTTCTCTGACAGGGCTCGCTCGCCATCTGCTTCGCCAGATACTAGCGTGCATGGCGTGGGGTCCAAGTCGGAGGTGGACACTGAGGAAGATCCCATCGACCCCGTCACGCCCGGACCAGGCAAATCCTCTTTCGAGATCCCGACACAACAAGTGAAGGGCGAGCCTGAACATGATGACCCGATCGATTTTGACGATGAGGAAGACGAGGAGTGGATGGACCCCGCTCCGTACCCTACAGGAACACCACCAGAGCTTGAGCCTGAGCCTGAGATGGAGGCACAGGCTACTCCTTCGCTGTCTTCTCCTCCGCAGGTCCATGCACCCCCGATGACCCAGACGCTGTCCACGAGCTCGACGTTAAGCACGACGAGCACGGGCAGCAAGAAGCGCAAGAAGAAGAAGCACGCGGCGAAGGAGAAGACGCCCGTGCCGTCCGCCACGCCTGTGCCACTACAGTACCCGTTCCCGGCGACGAGCCCGGGCGAGGAGCCGCAGCAGGAGGCGAACACAAAACGTGTACCGCAGATGCGCACGGCGAAGGCACGCGACGGCGGACGGACTCAGAGCGGCGGCATCCGCGGCGTGCCGACTGACGACCCAGATGACTTTTAAGATATCGTGTCCGGTGGCATGCGGGATGCGATGGACTTGCACGTATGTGTATGTGCCTCTTCTTTGCCGGCGGTTGTGCATATGATTGTTACCTCACTTTATTATACAGTTTCATATGGTAGCATGCCATTCTCATCACCATGTTTTTCTGTGTATACTCTCCTCCCACCCTTCATCGCCCGATCATGCACTTTCTCGGCCCGTCGTTGACTTTCACGCTTACTTATTCGAGTTTCTTCCCTGTATTCTGTGCTCTCACTCTCGGTGCAAGCCGCGTGTACTGTGTAGGGTGGTGTACACCTGCTGTGCGCTGGATGCAATCAACTTAGGATACCCCGGACGTTCTTTGACTAGGTGGACTGGCTGTATGTACAGTACGTGTGCCCTGTGCGATATTATAAGAACGCATTCCATGCTCCGAACAAGGTGAGATCCGGGTGTGCAGTACAAGATGATACTGAAGCTCTACTGAACGCTCCTTAAATAATAAATCTTACAATATTTACGAATAACGAAGAAAGCTCTCGAATTTGATCATGACCCACAACATGAGCCCATGAGCCGCTGGCGGTCCGTGTTGCGGTGAGTGAGACGAATCGCATCGTCTGACTCCTGCATGTGCAGCGTCCGTGCGTCTAATGCCTCCTCGTACTCCCGGCGCATAACAACACGACGCGCGACGTATTCGAAGACGTCAGAAACGCCCACGCCGGTCTTCGCAGACGTGAAGAACAGCTTGGGGCGCCGTTCAGGTGGTGGTGGCGTGTGGAAGGAATGGGAGGGCGACATCATGATGGTAGGTGTAGAGGGTGTCGCTGTTTGTCCACGCATGAAGAAGCTGGGCGTGATTGTTGGTGCGGAAGAAACAGACGAAGCGGAAGCCTGACGGCGCGGGGCATGGGAGGGGGATCGCGAGCGAGATGACGGGAGAGACGGGGAGCGCGGAGGAGAGATGATGGAGATGGACGCAGCAGTGCGCGCGGGGGAGGAGAAAGCTGTATCGAAGAGGTCAAAGACGGACGACGAAGGTGTGTGGTAGATGGTGTGCGTGGTGGTCATTGTGCCGACGGTGCCGCCGCGGAAGAGCGTCGAGCGGCTGCGCGAGCGCGAAGCTGAGACGCTGCCGTGAGTGTGTCGCGCGATTATGTCGATGGACTTGGTGCGTGAGTGCTCCGTATGCGAGAGCGGAGAGATGAATATGTCGTGTGACTCCGTGGGATCGTCGATGATGTCGTTCTCGGGGATGTATTGCACGTCGGCGATCGATGTGAGGGCGGGAGAGGGCGAGGATACGGGAGAAGAAATGGGTATCAGTTCATACGTAAATTGTTGCGCCTCTGCTTCGGTGACACGAGGTTGCCCCTCTGCAGCCATCTCTAGCAAGTCTACCTTGTTCCCGACGACGACGCAGCAGAAATCCTCCGCCTCGTCATCCGGGACGGGGGCCTTCTCGCGGAAGTCGGCCCACCACTTTGTGAGAGCGTGCAGGGTCTCGGGCTGATTCACGTCGAACATGAGCACCGCGGCGTCTGCGCCGCGGAAGAACGCGGATGAGAGGCTCGAGAAGCGTTCCTGGCCTGCTGTGTCCTGTCTTCTGTCTTGATGAATGCGCATGCGAAAGAAGGTAGACCACTCACCCATATTTGCAGTGTTACGGTCTCCTCAGAGCTATAGTGCGGCAGGGTCTTGGTGATGAAGTCGGCCCCAATGGTCGCGCGATATCCCGTCGTGAAGCGTCCGGAGACATACTATCGGAACTCATGGTAATTTCGTCGCAAGCTCATTGACCGCGTGCATACTTACCTGGTTGCGCAGGCTCGTCTTTCCGACGCCGGACGCACCGATGACAACGACCTTAACCGTGCGCATCCTCGGTGTTGTCGAGGACCTTCATGAGAGTGGCTGGCGTCCCGCAAGTGCCATAAACGGAAGGTCTCTGCAGCTTCGGGATAGACGCTTCGCACACAGTCTTTACGGCGACACAAGCCATTCACATTAAATGTGGTCTACATTGAATGCTACGGCACAAACATTATATACAAGACATTGATTACGACATGATCAATCATTGGATGACCATCCAGGAATATGAATCTCGCTGTGAGATAGGTTGCCATAATTGAAGGCGAGGGGAAATGGTGGGACTCAGGAGGATGAAGCAGGAAGTGACGGAGAAGGGAGATACCGTTGGAGCTCTGCGGCAGAGAGTTGTTGGAAGGGAATGGAAATGGACAAACCCGCCTTAGCCAAGCGCGTCGCGATGACAGCCTCAGCGTCTTTGAGAACCTCTATGGCCGACTTGTTGGACTGATCCTCCCATCGATTTATCTTGTCGAGGCCACTCTGTGAAAGCTCTTCTGGTTCCTCATCCTCCAGACCACGCAACTTTGTCATCTCGTAAAGTTTATCCCTCAACCAGTCCATCAACCAGTACCCAACGCTTTTCCAAACCCGTTCATTCTCATCCTTAGCCCTCCATCTTCCAAAATTCGTGTAGAGAAAGTCGTTCTTGAAGGCGCGACAACGACTGTAATCGCCAGTATCCCATTTTGCCAAATCCGCATCGTTTTTGCTGACGCCACGCAGCAGCTTATAGGGCAGGATCCAAAGGAATGATTCGAAATCATGGCGGTACAGGCGCACGATCTCTCCGCGGAAATACTCTCTTGAGAGGAGATCCATTGCCATGAAGGGGATGGTGCCGGTCCGTTCCTGCCCTGTCGCCTGGTTCCTATCGTCCAGGCGGATCCTAGCCAAATCGAAAACATTCAGGACACCTTTTCGGGTGATGGGGTCATAGAGCAGGTTGTCAATACTGATGTCCGTGTGAGCAAAGCCCTTCATCCAGAGCGCGAAATGGCCTGCTCGAGAGCGAATTAGACGACAAACCACTGAAGTAGCTTGATACTCACATCGATAGCATTCCACCCATACACGCAGAAACTCCTCAGCGGGCAATCCGTCGATGGGCAACAGTTTCCGCATCAGCAGTAGACCCATGCAATGTGAGTCACCGATAGCATTCCCCACAGTTCGTCCTTCTTTCTGGATATCCTCGCGAATTGTTCCAGTCGAGTAGTTCAGGTCGTACGAGGCAAGTACTGTGGGCAGATGTCCCTCTATGAGCGGATCTCCCCGACCCAGTTCTACTGCCCGCTCCAAAATGACAGCGTCGCTCGTGAGAATGACCTCCGGCCAGTATCTCTTCATGACTGCATCTGCCTTCTTCTGCGTGGCCTCAAATTCCTTTGTTTCCCGACCGAAAAGGGAATATCGCGGTTTAACGATTTTGTCAGGACGTGTAATGGCGGCTGCTTTGACGTTCGTCTGATCTTCGCGATCTCCGAATACGATGTCAAAGCCGTGGGGTTTGCGACGAGGATGGCTCTCATGAGCTGTTCCGAGTCTGTCGTTCCTCGGATACTCTCTCGTAGCCCTCTTCAGATAGTGCTGATGTCCATCCCTTCTCAGTGTGGCGTCAATACCACATTCACGCAGACCCAAATGACGGAATGTGGCAATCAGAACTAGGAAATAGGGAAGGTCCTTGATGAAATCGACACCGCTTGACTGGATTGCACCTTGTCGATCGTACCACCATACCCATGCTAAGTTGTCTGAAGTGTCGCAGTCAGTCATAGCTCATGCAACAATGGTGAACAAGTACTTGCCAACGATGACGACGTTAACTGCATGCATCGCATATCGCCGCGTTAGCATTTCCGCTGCATACATGCCAGATCGTATAACAACAGGAGGGCCTTTCTTCTTAGGTTCCTCAGGCATCATGTCGGAGAGAATGATGGCAGCGTTCCCGCAACAACATTACGCTCAGTGGTTCACCGGAAAGAAGCCTATCTAGGATCAGGCTGCACATGACCCTATCGATGCAAGCGGAGAGAAAAAAATTAATGCAGTGTACCGAGTCCTTCGAACCGATGCCACAGGTGCCACGAGGCCATCGTGATGATCACGTAATGATGCATCCAATTCTTCCCTGGCAGACTGTGTCCACGTCCCCATCCACGTGCAGCCGAGATTGTAAGAGGTCAAGGGGCGCTTTTGCCCATAACTTGCGCAGAACATTGAACTCACAACAATAACCATCCACGAGGATCCTGATTCCTCGATACTGTTTGACCAAATGATCGCTCGAGCTCTGCATCACGCCGGACAACGCTCAGGGTGGCTACGTTCGACGACACCGAGCGGTGAAAGCATATCGGCTCGGCTGGATGGTATCTGTGTTGGTAAGTCAAACTCCATGTACGAACAGAAAGTCTGTCCGAATCCTCGACCCGGTGTGTTCCGTACCCGAGCTCTGTGGCTGATGTGCCTGACATATGACAGGATACAATAGTTATCGAATAACAATACCGAAAATTTAGCGGCTGTGACCAAGAGACACTGGACGATGCATATTCTTGTCGCGGACATGCAGTCTGGTCCCGAATGGTCGCCACTACTCGCGGCGAGCGTCTAAACAATGACATATTGTTCAGCTGAAACAAACGTTTTGAAGCTCGGTCGAGCAATATCCAAAATCTCACTCACATTTTCGGCACACTCAACGCAGGCGCGATCATATCGATCACATTCGGGTTTTCCATATCACGACGATGAGTCGTCAGACGGAAAATGGAAGCGCTGCCTCCTCGACCCGTTCATCGCGACACCGAACGGCAAATATCATATGTAGAAACCCTGGACTAGAAAAAGCCTGTCGATTTTAATGGCTCTGCCTAGCTGTGATTCTCCTTCCCCAGTGTTGCGTGATAAGCATTCTTTTGCCGGCGCCGCCTCGTCTCAGCACCGGTAGATGTGGCCGACCACTCTTGTGACGGAGCCGCCCAATGTGCGCTTGGACGAGAACGCTCGACGAATGGCGGCCGTGAGACAGTAAATCTTGTCTGTCCACGGCTAGCGCTGGCACGCGACTCGCAAACATGTCCTCCTCTTTCTAGATGCCGAATCCTTGCTCGCAGCATAATGCACTCCACCGAAGGATTGATCAATCATCTATTCGGCTTTCCCTACGCCACACAATGATATTGGATACACATCGGAGCCGCTCTTAGCCCGAGGTTGGCACCTCCGAGACGGGCGATGCTGTTATAGATCGTATGAAAAACAGGTTTCTTAATTCACATGCAAGCCCAGGAGTCACCGAATGGACGTCGTGCGGTGGCCACCTGAGAGTGTGCGTTGTCTGTCAGCGTGTCTTTCTTTCCAAGCAAAGTCTCGCAACAGCTCACTTAATATTGTCTGAGTCTGTGGGGAACACAGTGAGCTTGTCTTCGTCCATTGGGCAGACTAAGGATGAATCGGGATTTGATGGAGAAGGGAGGTGCAAAGTTGAAGCAATGGGCGGAAGGTAATGGACGAATCCGCTAAGTGCTCTATCATGACACTCTCAGCTTCTTTGAGAAGGAGTATGGCCGACTGGTTGGACTGATCCTCCCATCGATTTATCTCTTCGAGCTCACTCTGTGACAGCTTCTCTGGTGCGAAATACTCCAAATCGAGTAAGCTGTTCACTGCGAAGCGTTTTTCTCTCAACCACCTCAACAGCCAAACCCCAACGCCTTTCCAAACCCGTGCGTTCTCACCCCGAGCTCGCCATCTTACCAGCGCTCCGAGGAAGTCGTACTTGAAACCACGACAAAGCTTGTAATTTAAATTCTTCATCTTGTTCCACAGAAAATCCACGCAGCAGTATATAGGGCAGGACCCAAAGGAATGATTCGAAATCGCGATACAGGCGCACGATCTCTCCGCGGAAATACTTGCTTGAGAGGAGGTCGATTGCCATGAATTGGATGGTGCCAGTCCGTTCCTGCCCTGTCGCCTGATTGTTATCGTGTAGGCGCATCCTAGCCAAATCAAAATCATTTATAACACTGTTCTGAGTAATGGGGTCATGAAGCGAGTTGTCGAGAGTGATATCTGTGTGTTCAATATCCTTCATCCAGAGCGCGGAATGGCCTGTTCGGGAGCCGATCAGATGACCATCGCCGAAGTAGCATGATACTCACTTCGATAACATTCCACCCATTCACGTAGGAACTCGCCACCGGGAAATCCATCAATGGGCAACAATTTCTGCATCAGCAGTAGGGGCGTGCAATGTGAGTCACCGATAGAATCCCCAACATCTGGCCCTTCTCTCTGGATGTCCTCCCGAATTGCTCCGGTCGAATAGTTCAGGTCGTACGAGGCAATCATCGTGGGCAGATGGAGATGGTCTCCCTGACGCAGTCCCACTGCCCGGTCAATGGTGACAGCCACACTTGTACGAGTGATCTCCGGCCAGTATATCTTCATCACTATATCTTCTTTGGTCAGCTTCTCCTGCGTGGCTCCAAAGACCGTTGTTCCCTGACCGAAGAGGAAAGAGCGCGAGTTAAAGATTTTGTCTGGATGTACAATAGCCGCTGCTCTGACATTTGTCTGATCTTCGCGATCTCTGAATACGACGTCGAAGCCTTGGTGATCGCGACGGGGATAGACCTCGTCAACTGCTCTGTCGTTCCTCAGATACTCCCTCAAAGTCCTCTTCAGATAGTGCTGGTATCCATCCTTTATCAGTGTGGCGTCGATACTCCACTCGAATGTGGCAATCCAATTCTTGATGAAATCGACACCACTCGACTGGATTGCACCTTGTTGATCACACCACCATGCCCATGCTAAATCGTCTGAAGCATCGCAGTCAGCCTTCATAGCTCATACAACAATGGAGAACAAGTGCTTGCCAACGATGAAGACGTTGATTGCGTGCATCGCATAGCGCGCCGATAGCATTCTCGCTGCATGCACGCTGGATTGTTCAACAACGAGAGGATCTTTCTCCTCAAGTTCCTCAGTCTTCATGTCGAAGAGACTTATGTTTGACATATGATGGTGGCAGAGTTCTAACAACACGTTACGCCCAATGGTTCACCAGGAAGAAGCCTATCGTCGACGATCTGGGATCGAGCCGCGCATGACCATATCGATGGCAAGCGGAAAGGAAAAAATGATGCGCTGTATACCTCCTTCCGACGTCTTCTGATGCCACGGAGCCCACGAGGCCATCATGATCAGCCAATGATCCATCCAATTTTCCCCTGACTGGCTGTGTCCGCATCCTCATCCACGCGCAGCCGAGATTGTCAGAAGTCAAGGGGAGATGGCTTTCGTCAATGTTGTACATAACCAGAACATTGAACTCACAATGATAACCATCCATCAGAATCCTCACCATCATTCGACCAAACAACGCTGGTGGCTACATTCGATCACGCCAAGCAGTGAATGCATCCCATCTTGGCTGGACGGTATCTGTGCAGACATGAGTCAGGTTCCTTGTACGAACAGAGCGTCTGTCCGAATCCTCGACCCGGTGTGTTCTGTACCCGATGTGGCTGATGTGCACGACATCTGACATATGGCTAGGCTCGTTGGAGTCATCACTTTTCATTGAATAATGACGCTGCAAACTAACGGTTGTGACCAAGAGACATGGGACGATGTGTGTTCTCGTCACGGACATCCTGCATCCTGGTCTCGGCGAATGGTCGCCACTACCCGCGGCGGGGAACGTTAAACCGACATCATGATGGTAGGTGTAGAGGGTGTCGCTGCTTGTTCACGCATGAAGAAGCTGGGCGTGATTGTCGGTGCGGAAAAACAGACGAAGCGGAAGCCTGACGGCGTGGGCCATGGGAGGGGGATCGCAAGCGAGAGGACGGGAGAGACGGGGAGCGCGGAGGAGAGATGATGGAGATGGACGCAGCAGTGCGCGCGGGGGAGGAGAAAGCCGTATCGAAGAGGTCAAAGACGGACGACGAAGGTGTGTGGTAGATCGTGTGCGTGGTGGTCATTGTGCCGATGGTGCCGCCGCGGAAGAGCGTCGAGCGGCTGCGCGAGCGCGAAGCTGAGACGCTGCCGTGAGCGTGTCGCGCGAGGATGTCGATGGACTTGGTGCGTGAGTGCTCCACGGAAAGCGGAGAGATGAATATGTCGTGTGACTCTGTGGGATCGTCGATGATGACGTTCTCGGGGATGGATCGCACGTCGGCGATCGATGTGAGGGCGGGAGAGGGCGAGGATACGAAGGAAGATGTAGGTATTAGTTCATACGCAAATTGTTGCGCCTCTGCTTCGGTGACGCGAGGTTGCCCCTCTGCAGCCATCTCTAGCAAGTCTACCTTGTTCCCGACGACGACGCAGCAAAAGTCCTCAGCCTCGTCATCCGGGACGGGGGCCTTCTCACGGAAGTCGGCCCACCACTTTGTGAGGGCGTGTAGCGTCTCAGGCTGATTCACGTCGAACATGAGCGCCGCGGCATCTGCGCCGCGGAAGAACGCAGATGAGAGGCTCGAGAAGCGCTCCTGGCCTGCTGTGTCCTGTCTTGTGTCTTGATGAATGCGCATGCAGAAGAAGGTAGACCACTCACCCATATTTGCAGCGTTACGGTCTCCTCTTGAGAGCTGTAGTGCGGCAGGGTCTTGGTGATGAAGTCGGCTCCAATAGTCGCGCGATAGCCAGTCGTGAAGCGTCCGGAGACATACTATCCGAATCCATGGTCATTTCGTGGCAAGCCCATGGACCGCGTGCATACTCGCCTGGTTGCGCAGGCTCGTCTTTCCGACGCCGGACGCACCGATGACAA
>NW_024468517.1:863318-928016 GCF_001632365.1 Laetiporus sulphureus 93-53 | reverse complement strand
CGAGCAGCATCGGGGTGTGCACGTGTGGAGCGTGAGGCAGGCTTGCGCCGCACTTCATCCTCGAGGCGGTTGAAACGCCTCATGATATCGGACATGATAGGGCCAAGGGCGCCCTTGACTGCGTCGGCGATGACATCGCTCGGCGTGTCGTCGATGCGAGCTTTCTTGGAGGCCGGTTGTGCCGGTCCTCCTCGCATCGAGATCAGGTGAGAGGTAAATGAATCAGCCTCACCGACGATAGTATCGAAGGTAGGACCGAGGAGGGAGACTTTGGCGATGCCGAGGTCGTGGATGGTTAGAGAAGTTAGGTCCATGAGTTTGCTAAGGGTGCCGAGGATCTCCTCGGCAGTGATGTCCCTGCGGTCGTAGAGGCTGTTGGACAGGCGTCCAAGTTTCGTCGCGAGATCATTACCGCAGGCCGACAATATTTCGTCGTCGGGGGTGTCGAGAGGAGCCTCGTCAAGGCCATTCGGCGACATCTCGTGATCTTCGCCAGGTAGTGGTTGAGTAGAGCTCATCGCCGTCCCGGAGGGCTGCGATGCTGGAGGCTGAGACATAGAAAACTGTTTAAGCGCTGAAGAGATGATCGTGGTAAGAGAGAGAGGCGGTCGGGGCCGGTCCAAAACGGGGGCTTCAAGTATACGACGAAGTCCGAGGTTTTGTCGACAACATTGACTTTGCCCACAATCTATTACGAGAAGTATTGATGAATGTGAGCAGCATGATCATGGAGTATCGAGGGACAGTGTATATTTTCTTCGCGATGATCGTGCACCCTACACCTCGGTGATCAGCGTTCGGGGCTGCAATCCTATGCTTCGGAATGCTACGTGTTTTATGGTGCATAAGAGAAATAGTAAGTCTCTCCGTGCTCCGGTTCTTCGATCTCCTTCGGCTTATGATGGTCATTGTAGCCAGAATTGATGAGTGATTCTCAGCATATCTGTTCTACATAGCCCCATTAACAAGCATTGCCAATTGCGCCGAAGCGTGCTCCGGATAAGGTCTTCGATCGTCGAATTATGTCCATTGTATGCCCCAAGCCGGTGCTGAATTAACGCTTCAGTACTGCAGTTACCGATATGAGATAAGGACGTAAGTTTTCTTACATTGAATGGCATAAAATCAAAAGTTTTTAGAGTTGACTCATTTGGTCAAAACATTGCGCTGCCAGTGCATTCACACGTATCGAGGAACGAAGATAAAGATCATGAAGATGCAACATTTTGGGCATCTGGTAGAACCTTTCCGTCTAGCGCTTACGGTTTTGGGATATTCATGTGCTTAAGCTGGTGGCGCTGGAGCCGAACTGACGACGCCACCTGCGTCAGCCAGAGCCAAGCCCACTGATTCCCAGAGTTTCACTACAGCGCTGAAGATGGCTTAACACGAGGTGCATGTCGTCCGATGACACACTAAGCAAGTCCATATTTTGCTTCGGTGACGCAAGCCACCTAGCAAACAACTTGACTGATTCCCTATCTATATGAAACACGACAGGATTCATATACGTCAGCGGTGACTTTGCCCTTGCTGATGGGCTCCAGGGCTATCAGTCCGCCTTTGCATTCCTATCATGATGGCGCTTTGTTGAATGTAGACTTAATCCAAACAGGGATGGCAGTACGCGCAAAAGATCAAAACGAGCGCAGGTCAAGATCATCTGCAGCCCACGAACGTGCTATGCAAAGTAATAGTGCCCGGCCGACTTTATATGTTTAGAGACTCTGTTAGACAATCCATCATTGCTGGATGAGGCACTGCTGGCTCTGAAACGCTATCCATCGTAAATTACGGCAAGCATTGCCCGGCATATGACCAATCGACCCCTGGACTCAAATTATGCGGTGCTCTCTATTGATCATCACTTGAAACGGGCGCGCCTTCCCGGCGGTCACAATCGGCAGACGAACGCATATATAACCCACGACGCCAGGTCCCACAATTCTGACCAAGTCCCCATTCCAGTGCTCATTCACGCTATGCTCGCCTCTATCAAACGTCTTGCCATCCTCGTCTGCTTTATAGCCTCTGCATTTGCGCAGAACATTGACATTAGTCTGCCTGTGTCTGGAACAACTGTCAGTGCGGGTAGCAACCTCATTGTGCGGATTGACAAGCCAGTGCGTTCTCGAAAAATCATCACGCATATTGTGCACTCATTCATCTTCTAATTCTTTGAATATCTTGCACATTTACAGGACAGTCTCACTGGTTCAGTCGAAGTCGGCCTTGCTATCAATCTCATCTCCTGTGCGGATTTCGGTGGCTGCGCTAATTTCGATCCCACTGAGCGTCTCGGCAATACTCTCTACACTGGCCCGTTCAATCCCACCTACCAGTCTGGCGACTATTATCCGTCAGAGAACTTCACCGTTCAGATTCCGGCGGGTTTTGCTTCAGGCGAGGCCGTCCTGAGCGCCACCCACTTCGTGCTTGTCGGCGTAAGTACAGATTGGCAATTAGTGTGCGATGTTGCAGGTGATGCTGATGATGTGTGGGATGCAGGCTAGCCCGCAACCTTACTTGCAGACGGCGAACGACACGATCATAATTGCTTGAACGTAACGATTCCAATGCTACTCGATGACCTCAGATGTTATTGATTACTAATTGATCTCTCTCGATAGTATTTTGATGATCTATTCATGCACACATTAGTTATGATCATCCCTTACAGTAGTTTCGATTGAACAGGAAGCATATCAATAACGTTACTCCCAAGTAATTCGTTTTCCACAACTATATTGTGTCGCTATTCAATCCCCGGACTATATGCTAGCCCGATGCTCGGCTCCTGTGAGCCTGAGCTCGACCTGTTGTTTCGAATCTCTCGCGGTGATGCCTTTTCCATATTATTGTATATGCGGTTGCGGTTGCGCGCGACCAATCTGTCCTACTGTTTTTTTTTCACTTGCAATTGATGGCCTGCAATTTGCCTGGTCAGTCATCAAGGGCCAAAGACTCTGGGGAATGACACACACAAATGTGCTCGATAGAAAAATCGTTCAGGTAGATCATCTAGCTGAATCGTGCGTTCGTATCATCAAGATACTACAATACATTTATCTCGAAAGCCGGATGAAAAAATGATACCTAAAGAATTATTCATATGCGTAGACTACACTGTCAAAGATACCTCAAATGACTTGCCTGGATGCACAGAATTTCTCGGCTCAAAATCTATTGCGAAGAAATGCCAGTGCACTTCAAGGGTAGCCAACAGCCTAGAGCGACACGATATGTAATGGACGCTCGATTACGAAGAAGGAGGCTTAGAAAGGGTAAGACCTTTGAAGTCACTGAAGGTTGGTCGTCGCTATGTCGGACCTGTAGCGTGTAGGAGACATCGGACTACAGTCCATTAGTCTCCCGAACAAGAGCCCGTATGCTGACGTGAGAACGAAAGCTTTCCAGATGCATCGAGGCCAAGTTGAAGGCGGTAGGTGGCACGACGCTATGACGCTGCCTTGACGAATGCGGATGTAATGTTCTCAGGTCCGCTTCCCGGTCATTTACAGTTTCTTGCTATCTATGTCCTAGCAGAAAAGCATGAGTTTACGGCGTTCCTGACCGCAACTAGGCGTACTGTGAACAACGCTGGACATTTTGGCATTGAGGTCAATCACAATCCTGATTCAGTAACTTGACGGCTACGCAGGCCAAGCACTTCATTGTTCATCAAATCTCACGACAAAAATCCATTCCTCCATCATACACAACCTCGGCCGCATATCGTTGCGTCCTTTGTTTATCCAGGATCTCCGACATTCCATGTATCATTCAATGGCTGAGACCAGCTTGCATTCCTTGAGAACGATTGAACATGCAGAATCGCACCTAAACCGACTTTTCCGTAGAGCTTCCAAACAGGTCCGATGGCGACTCCAACTTGATTGGCCCGGCGGCGAGACGCTGGATGAGGTCGAGCTCGCATGAGCAGCAAATTCGCGGACCGTACAAGACACATTAAAACACGCACCGGTAACGTTCCCCATTTATCCTTGCAGAGCTGCTCAAACTCGTTCAAATCGGGGCAGGACGGAGACCAGTCCGCACCGAACGCCTTTTTCAAACTATCCAGAGTGACCATGTGCTTCGGCTCAGTGAGCTGGGTCGGCGCGAAGAGCACGCTTTGGTGGAACGCATCTCCACTCGTGATGTCTCCACTTTGGAGGCGAGTTTCGACCCCTATGATTACCTGCATGGCATAACTGAGTTCTTCGTATGCGTTGTGCGGCTGCGAGGTTCCCCACGGCTCCGGCTTCTGCTGCGCGGTCTGTCGGAGGAAGTCGAGGTCTAGATTTATGAACGAGCTGATTTCTCCCTATGAAAATTTGAGGGTTCGACGATGGATGAAACGAGAAAAGGTAAAATAGCTCACGGCCATCCAATAGAGGGCGATATCAGCAAGCTCGTGCCGATCATATCCTCCGCCGACATCAGAGTGAGCTCCAGGGAACCATATCTGCGGGCTGGAGTAAGCAATGCGGAAACACGGTTTGTAGATGGAGTGTGCTCTATTCACCTGCTTGAAGACTTGAGTACTGTTCGACCCACGAAGGGCAAGGCCGCGGGCCGGGATCGTCCACTTCGTGGGGAGGAATTTCTTTCTATTCTCCTGCAATGACAGGGCATGCAGCGCAACGTCAATGGTGGCTGGGAGGTCTGTATCCTTGATGCTAAGGGCATCAATCTGGTTGTAGACAGAACCGACCGTGTCCCAGACGCCAACACATCTGCGGGATCGGAGCGTGAGCACAAAATGAAGGTTGAACTAGAACGTCGCAAGAGCTCGTGGCTCACTTGATATTCGTCTTCCGAGTTCCCGGAGGTATGACGGGCGTCTTTCCGGCATTGAGCGCTTTCCAGATTTCGAAGAAATGCCCGAGACTCTGACGCTTGAGAAGTCCGATCTTGTCCTAAAGGTATGGATCGCTTAGATTTTGATATCATCATAATATATGTACCGAGGAATACTTGCAATGAGACCAGACAGCTTTCTCGCGGTATAGGCACCCCTGCAGCAGGATCAACAGGAAATAACGATATGATTTTAATAATACAAGCTACCTCGAGAACCTGCGGAGGCAATTACTCAGTGAAGCCAGCAGAACAAAAACCTGAGCGCTCACCCGAAGATGCATATCTCGTCGCCTTCCTCAAAGTTCTGCGCAATAAACGCATATGCATCCCGGATCTTACTCGCTGGTAGATGTAGCATAATGAACAATTATTTCCAATGCGAATATGGGAATGCAGTGTGACTGACCCACAGCTGTTCCCAGAGCCTCTGCAAGTGCACCGAATCAGCTATACTGGGAAGACGAGACGTAGATAAACATACGCATTGTGGTCGTTTCTGTCAACGGGTCTCCATCGAAATCGGCCTCGCTGCCCACGCCGCTCTGGTAGAAGACGATCTGGAGACGACCATCGCTGATAAATCAAATACACTGTGAGTCAGATTATAGTGTATAGGTAAAACCGAAGCTATCCGTACGTAGACACATCCTTGACGGCACGCGCTGCATATCCGACGTCAAAAAGGCATCATCATCTGGAGAGCTAAAGCGTACAAAGCCGAATGACATTCGTGGCATTTTGCGGATCAGCGGAACCTCTGAGAACGCCATCTTGTCATAGAGTGAATAGCCGCATTAGCAGGCAGGATCAACAAGCATAAGGAGCAGCAAGTCTACCTTTGCTCAAGTTTCCATCCATGCCAGTCCCGTCGCAGAAAACAAGCAGCATTTTCCCCGACATTGTGAAGGACAGTACACCTCTGTAGATGTGGTAGACGCGTTAATGGGAGATAGTTCGATACCCGTGCAGCTTCTTCATGATCCAGAGATCTTATATGCTTTCTGCGCGACGCCGCGTGCGCAAAGAAGTAGCTGCACCCGGGCTGCGAGAGACAATACTAGAACGCCTTCCCTGGGCCGTCTGACTGTCAGCTGAGCATCTTCAATGAATATGTCAAGGAGCAGGAGCTCACCGACTGTAATAGCCTCTCTCAATACGCGCGTGATCCCGAAGCTGTAGCTCATGAATGACATCTGTCATTCCAGGATAAGCCGTAGCCATTCCTGATTGACGTAGAGAAACTCGTTAGCGTTCTGCTCGGCTGGCTGGAGCGCGCGTCTTCTATTACGGGTACGCTGCGTTCTTCGCAATGACACTGAATCCGCCCCATGACTTCAATTACGAATATATGTCCGTGCAACTCATTCATTTGGGGCCTGCTTCGCGCTTCAAGAGAATGGCACCCCGATGGTTCGTTCTTCAGTCCGTGGGTCTCGTGTCGATCCGTTGCTACATGAGGAATGCGCATTGAGGTGGTAGCACAATGGTCATATCCACGAACGATTCGTATGTCCCTCATGACCAGAGACAATAATATCGCGGGTCGGCCCTGCTAGTCATCTACCAGAAATGGCAGCGAGATAGCCATCTCAGTGACACATTGATCCCTGCACAATCAAGAAGATAGTATGTATCGTCCTAGTCTTCAGGTTCACCATGAGATTCGTCTCCGCAGCCTCATGCGATTGGTGAGCCCGCGACTTGCGGTCCACCATGAACGAGCTCTGAAACTTGAGCGCTGAGCGAGCTTAAGAACTGATTGCGGAAGTTTCAAGAAATTCATAGCGCAATGATCGACGTGAACACAGAAAGAACGAGTGAAGCACGACGGAGTGGAAGTTAGCAACGCGTGCTGTCATGCGTCAATGCGCCAGCCCAGCTCATCGACAACCATCCCACGTCTCTCCTTTGTGCTAGCTCTGACGGCATACCTTCACGAGGCAACGCGTCGAGAATCTGCTTCATCCATCATCTTCGCACCAGCCAACCCAAACATTCGCCAACTCCATGACAGGCCATCGCCAACATGATATCGACTCACCGGTATGTATGAGAGAAACAGCTATGGTATAGCCCAGAACTTCTCTTCCATAGGTCACAGCCGAAACATACATAGGACTTTTTGAATGTCGGACGGTCGTTATACGACAGCTGAAGTCCTGAGTGAACAACGGACAGCTTGCACGGTACGTTCTAGTGCCAGACACTGGACAGCGGATTAATGAGTATCACGGGAGGTGATGGACATCGCTGAGGTGGACGCAGGAGGAGCATTAAGAGCACGGGCTGGCGTAAAATCAAGAGGAATACAGAAGAAGAAGCGGCGCACAGTGCTACTGGACATCGTGGTCAGAGGCCGAGTATAGGCGACACGTACTACCGGTCGTTGACCAACGGCAACGGGGCGGTCCTCGGGGCATTGCCTCCTTAGGACGGCATGCGCGGGAAAGTGAGTTACATAAGCCGATCGGGACAAGCAACTTGGACGTGATATATTGATACTTCGGCTCGCCACTTGAGCTCGAGCGTACATGCGCATTAATGCGTTCGTTCCGGAAGCGAGCTAGTCTCCATGATAGTTTCAACCCCCTACTTATTTGTCCCAGCTTGTCGCAACAAGCTCTTCGTTGGATACAATTCTCAGCTCACTATTATGCGCCATGATGTGGATTCATATGCCAACATGTTTCAGACGATGATGTATCCGAATGTGTCAAGCTGTCTGAACAGTGTACTTACTTGACCTGCCAATCAAAGCTATGCAGGACCCCGGTTTTGCGCGCCACGAAGCAATGACCTTGACAGATTGACACAGTCAATCACTACTTTCAGCCTCAGTTGAGTATCAAAATGGCCGTAAGAGCGATGCAGTTCCAAACGAGATCCCCGCAGCATGATTGAAAATGCGCTAGCATGCGAGCGTCGTCGTTGACCTCACCCTCCATCCTCCTCGTCCCGTTTTACGAAATGTATCAGGCACTTTTCCTCGCCGTCCTACCTGTTGTACATGGCTCCTTCACAGTATCCCCAGCAGGTTCGACGCTCACGCAGTGCGGCGATGTCGACCTAATCTGGACCGAAGAGGTGTTGCTTGGAATTTCGACTTCGATGCGATTGTAGAACTGATGCGAGCTACACACAGCCTCCAATCGTGCGTGCCATCGCCTATACGGGCGAGCTGCGAATACAGCTAACAGAAATCCTCTCAATAAACAGCATTTATGGGCAGTACCCAACAGGGAGATCGATGCCGGCGACCCCGTTCTGCACGATTTCGGCCAAATAAACAGCACTTTTCTCCTGTGGCCTGTGGCTCTTCCGGTCGGTACGTAGTGCAGCATCAACGTATTCTTTACTTTGGGATGTGGACGTCGCATTGATGATCGGGTCATTGTCCTTCAGGCCAGAACGTCAGCTTCACATATGTTCGAATGGCAGACACCTACCAACTCCACGCCTCTGGTGTGTTGTGCCGCATCTGCTCAGCTAAATCTCGTACGGATGATCGCCTTGATAGACATCGCATATACCGTTGTTCCTGGGACGAATTCCTCCTGTTTTGATGGTTCTTCATCAGTGTCAAGCACATCGACTACCACCGCATATACCACTACGATCTCATCTTTCCTGTCTGCTTCAGTATCACTGCCACTGTCGTCACCATCATTCAATACATCTACAACGACCAGCGCGAGCATCTCGTCGGAGCCCATTCCTTCCCCGTCTGAGAGCGAGAGCAAGAGGAATTCTTCCACAAGTGCCATTGTTGGTGGATCCGTAGCGGGTGGAGTGGCCTTCCTCGGTTGTATTGGTTGGTTTATTTGGTGGTATCGCCATCATTCCGGACCGCCGCATCCCACATCCACGACAAGTGGTTACGTAGAGACTGGAGGACAATGGGACAGTAGCTCGGGAACGTTCGGGCAAGGTGATCCTACATGGCCTTCTACAGTGTTGTCAACACGCTTGCTGATGATCGACTTGGCGAGATCAGACATGTCGCAGGCATTCGGAGACAGCTCTCTGCCATCACAAGCCAACGTCCTAGATTCTGCTGCTGGAACACAGCCAGTTCCTAGTCTGTCCACGGTTTCGAGGGGCATAGGTGCATCGTCTTCCGCAGTGTTGCCTAGTGAACCGTGGAGTGACTCCCAGCCATTCTCGCCATCCGAACAATGGGCGGTGCTGCCGAACATCGTCGGGTCGGGGAGACATACATCAGGTAGTGAAGGAACGCCCAGCAGCACGTCCGCGAGAGCCTGCCTGCCTGGTGAATAACATGCATACGTATCTAACACCTGAGACTGAACACTAATGTTTTGCATTGCAGAGACGACGCCTTCTGATCTTGACTACCGGTATCGACGGCGAGAGATCGACGCAGGCGTCAGTATCGCCGTCGCGAATGCTAACAATATCGACCTGGAGACTCTCCCTCCTGCATATGAAGACCGAGACAGGACAGAAAACCATCTCCAAGGACAGGGTGGTAGCCGTTCTAGGGTTGCTAAGGGTGAGGATGGTGGCGGCCAAGAACAGGAACGAGTATGCTGATAATATTCGCATCACTCAGGCTGAACCGGAGCCTACATGCGAGCGGTGAGCGAGACTACCATCATCGCATAGGAGAACCATGATGCTTGATGGGCCCGCGTTGATATGGACTACGACCTGCATACGTTGAATCGGAAGCAACGATGGTGAACACTTGTGTAATGTGCCAAGTCGGAACCAGCGCTATCGCGCTTTGTGTGGTATATCTATACCTAACACAATAAAAACCATGACCTATGAGAATCTTTACAGAGCTCACGATGCATACCGCGCAGCTTTTGGAAGATCCGATCCATAGGATCAATAAGGTGCACTTGAACGCTTTGTTGCAGGTCTGATGTTGGCTTGTACCACGCCGGTAAGGATCTGAAGGTCGAGTGGCGTGTCAGGCTGTCACGAGAACAGAGCCACCCACGCTCAAGTGACAGTCGAGCTGCACATCGGATTGATGTGGTCAAGGATTCCCTTGCCGTCGAAGTGGACTTAGTCGCAGGTACAGTGCTGCCATATCTTGACTGTGAATTTGACAAACAGCCAGTAATTTGCGGGCAGCACTGAAAGTACCTTGTCCAAGAACCCCTAAATTGTCGTCTGTATATGGGACATTGAACAAACGTGCGCTTGGTCGTTTGGACTCTGTGATCGCATTGTCTGCTGCGTCATGACAATAGTGCGATTGACCTACCCCATCTATGTCATAGGAATGTAGGAGACATGTCTTACCAGAAGACGTCAGTCTCCTGGCAGTAGGACTGGACTATAGGTGCCTATAATGAAGCTAAAATGGATAAATTTCCCTTTATCGACTAGTAGTTGCCGTAGGTGCGTAGTACGTACCATACACTCATCTTCGTATTCTGCTCGCAGCCATCCGGGCGTCGAGAAGGAAGCGAGTTGGGACGTGTTCGGTGTCTCATACGCTGCATGGAAGATCGACCGACAGGTCGAGAAGCATTTCTGTCTATAGAGGAATCATGGTCAGCTGCGCAACCTGTCAGACTGGATGAGGTCCCATGGGGGACGAAGAGTGTTCCGACGTGGTAGACCGGGCATTGGACTTACTCCGTTCGAGAAAGCAACCTTGATCTTGATAATTCTCGACACCACATATGTAAGCTGACTTCCCATAATGTCGATCAACTCTGCACCGTCTTTCAGCCGGCCATTACAGTCTCGGATTGTTCATTTCCTGTATGCTCAACGTCAACAAAGCAAGCGAATTCGACGCCTGAAATAGTGATGAGGAAATAGGCCATACGAGCGGAAGTCACGAATATCAATCACTTATGCCTAGAGTCTGCTATGACGTACAACGCCATCTTCGGGGATGCATGGCATGCGAGGCAGCCCTACGGTGAGCGACTCATCTCATAAGTCATTTCATAGCATACTCTTCATCAACGAGAAGCACACGGTAGGAAGAAATGCGTTGGAACCTATGTAGGCTTGATAGAGAATCAGGTAGGCAATCTCCGGCATGGTCCCGAGCGAGGATCCGGACCTCCATACAGAACTCGTAAATGGAAAAAGAAAAAGAAAATAGATGTCCTTGTGATGAATGAAAGAGGCCTCATGCACGAAGAAGGCGACGCATATCGCTTACCAGGAGGTTTGCTTCACGCAGTATATCATTCGGCTTCCGAACCTATCGTCATGTGGGCTGCCTCTGTGGAGATTCATCGAAGTGGTTCGAGAAAGCCTATGTCAGCGTCGGTCTGCGTGTGAACGTGAAGAAAGCTCCTGAGCGCCGTATCGTCAATATTAAAGCGAGCTACGTGAGTGGCAGAAATGCACGGCTCGCCTGGACATTACGCAGACCCAAGCGACCATACTCTCTCCTCTACCGCACTATGGCTCGGCCCAATCTTTATCGGTCTGGAAACACTACTTCTCCCAGATTTGATAATGTTCGTAAGGGTAAAGATATCCAGGTCGACAAGAATGACAACGTGATCCTAGGTTCGTCCAAAGTTCTTGTATGAGCAATAAAACAACTGAATATGTCCGTGTGCCCCAGGGAGCGGAGGCGTATCCACGTTTACAGCTGCACAGCAAGGCTGGAAGCCGCAGAGCACTTGGATCTTGCCGGGAACAGCAAACATAGGATCGCATCTCAAAGCACTGAACGATCATGGAGCGCACTGGTTGATTGCGCCCGCTTCCGAGATGTCCTTCAATGCCTATGTCGACTATTTGAAACCTCTCAACTCGATGTGTCATAAGGCGCTTACCGGATTGAAGGAAGACCTCATGGCAGAATCCTTCCTCGTTCCTCCTCCCCCAGCCTCCACCCATCAGTCGAAGAGCGTCCGGTTCGTTGTAGATGCTCTATCGGCCGTGCATCACGATCGCACGCCCATTGCTGACTGGGACGAGAACGACTACGCCTACATTGGAGTACTTGCAACTGCGTTGGATTCAGGGAAGCTTGGGTTAGATGACGTTGCGTGGAAGGGCCCGGGGAGCGAGACGTCGAAGGAGCAGAGGTTCATTGCAGAGGCAGTGGTTGCTAGAATGAAGACAGAGAGGGAGGCGGTCAAGGACCACAAGGACGAGGACGAGGAAGCGGATATGAACAACGACCATGCGGTCTTGCTGTCGGCGCTGAACCTTAATCATCCGGAGAACCCTCTACGAGAGTACGCACACTTGTAGATCTTCCTTGTATTCCGTCTGTACGATCAGCCGACTCCAAATGTGATTGAATTCTCCCGGTCAATGAACCTACAGCCCGCTTTCATGGAAGAATGTCGACAAGCTGGCACAGTTCAGCGAAACTAGTGACAGTCTGAATTCTCATAGCACGTCCACTTCCATAGGGCCCAGTAATGGTGTATATATGAGCAGCTATTACCAGGACATTCATCAGTTGCTGACCAGCTTGGATAGCTATAGCGAACTCCAACAGGTTAACGGCTCAATATGGCTAGTAGCTGCTGTGCTTCGCTGAGCGCTTGATGTAGTCTTGATGTAGTCTCCCGTGGGCAGACGAGACAATTCCCTCAACCTCCGCACGAACGCTCCCGATATCCTTGTAGCTTGATGATCATAGTCACCAAGGCGGCGTACAAACGACCTAGTAGTAATTCTCAGCTGTTTCTTCTAATGTCTTCTGATATAGTATGCGTATGCATTTCGCATTGCGTCCAGTGCTAATCTGGTTCGATTTCTCGGTGACCCTTGCTTAAGTTAGGGAGTTCTCGAGGTTCCGGAGCTGACTCCGACTTGGAGTCCATCATCAGCATCCATCACGGATCTCGAGAACGCAGAGTGTCTCGCAAGAAGGCTCGAGAAGTCAGTCAGAACTGACATGTTGGACTCGGACATCATGGCCGAGAACGTGTTTCGCAGCGCCCAGATAGGTTGTAGTACTACTTTGGCACTCTGAGTTACTTATGGAAAATACCGCACCTCCAGAGTACTAGTTGACCCCTACTATTCCTAGAATTCTTACCAAATATCAAGGGATGTTTTTGTCAGTCTGTGTCACTCATTTCTTCCAGGCAGCAGGCTGTAGAATTGGGTCCACAGCTCCGGACGCCTCAACCTGCTGCTGTTAGACACCTTCTGTGGTTTGATGTCGTCCGCATACTATCCGCGCTGTATCTTCGCAGCCATATGTCTCATTGGATTATCATTCGACGTATCGCCTCCCTACCTCACCTTTGGCCAAATCGTTCCTTTGTTTGAATGGATCCGAGCATCACGTTCCTTCTTACATTACCGCCTCCCCTGAATTGTCATGAACTTCCGAGAGAGACAAGCGGCTGATCTCAATTTACTGTACATTTGAAGGATTGCCGCATTGTTATCGCTTGGATGCATACTAGCTCCGTGCTGTTATGATTACCATGGGCTTGTACTACAACACTGCTCGGTAGGTACGTATCGCGAAACTCCGTCAAATCTTAAACAAGGTGACATCCCTGAACACATCGCCCAGTTTAGTCGTTACATCCAGACGCACGACCAAGTCGCTTCCGTCCTTGACATAGAACCTTAGACACCCTTGCGCTAGCGGCTGCAGACAAACGAACATCGAGACGCTGTCTTTCATGCAGCCGCTCACGGTGCCGAGCGAAATGATTCCTTGATACAAGGGCAACCTAAGCTGTGCATGCACCACTCCAATGGTACTCTCGCTGTTCATCCAGCCATCGATCTGTGTGATTGAAACGATCAATATATGAACAGAATACCTCTCGCGGAGAGCAGGGATATTTATGACGTACTTGAATGACACCGTTGAACACATACTGGAAGATTTTGTCGCGCTTCGCACTGCATTTGACACTTCCCACTGTGTCCTTGTTAATGACGTGCTTTCCAATCCATTCATTCAAGCCTGTGAGGAAATATTTGTATGATTAATACATGGGAGGGGTGTACGAGCTACTCACGTTCAAGTTCATCTCCATTGGGGCATTCGAAGATTGTGTTGTAGCATACGTTCGTCCTGAGATCGGCAATGTTCATTGTTGGATTGAGAAGATACTTGTTATATGCAATGATGACGCTGAGAGGATTGCGACAAGTGCGCCGTTGTTGTCCTGTCTTGAGCAACCGGCCTTTTATACCTGCATGAACCGATAGCTAGAGATCAGAATTAAAATGCGAGAGTATACACACGCCAATAGCAAGTGGTACAGCTGACGCCGTGCATGTGATGGGTCTCAAAGGAATCGATTGTCGTGTCTTGATATCACCGGAAACCGAGGATGCTATGGACAGCGCTTGCGGCTGCAAGGCGTAGGAGAACCTGATCTGGAAATGTATGCTGGTGTGTGTCTTGGGAATGAAACGCACCGAAGTGGCAACTATTCAACGAGGACCCGGGTTTTCTATTGCCTTGGGAGTCTGCATTCCAGCCCATCAGAATCTGTTGACAAGACCGAGGTATGAAGCATCGCGATTAAGGCTCCAACTATTTATACTATTTACACTCCTGAGATGTAAATAAATAGTATATAGTAAACAGTTATCTATATGTCATATAAACAGTTTATATAAAGTTTATATAGTTTTTTTGGTCCCATCTTTTGATGGAGTTTTACTCAACTGTGAGCAGCTTCTGTGATTTTTGAGGCCTTTAAGGACCTGTTTGCATCAGCAAGCACATGACAGTGAGCAGAAAACAAGCATTCAATGTCAACACTTGCACCAGAAATGACCAGAAAATCTTATGTCATACAAGAAATGACAAGAAACTCATGTTCATGAGCCTATATGATGATAAACTGTCAGTGGTGACTGCTTTTGAACACTATGACTTTCAATTGGCTCACTGTTGTGCTGTCAAATCTAGCAATTGTGCACTCAATAGCCCTATATCATCATAAAACTATTTATACTATATATATACATTCATTTACTATGTACAGGCCCAACTGTAAATAAACAGATATAGTAAACAGTTAAAACTATGTAACATAGTAAATAGATAGAAATGTTGGAGCCTTAATCGCGATGCCACAAGTAGTGCAGATATGAGAATATGGACGAAGAGAAACTCCGGGTCTGGTGTCAGTGTATCTCATGTCTATGCCTGCACCGGACATTCCACAGTAGCGGGGCGTAGCAGTGATCGTCTCGAAAATGACGACTAATCACTGTTTCAGAGATGTCCGGCGACATAAACTTGCGGATAGCTACAAGGCACATTCAATCGAGATGTCGAGCGTCAATATTCCAATCCCATAATTCGTCAACCTAGTTTCAGCGCCTCTTGTGGATGCAGCTTCACCGACTTCTGAGTACAATGAGACAGTTCCCTGTCCCATCACCGTTACGTGAGAAGTACCTCAATAGAAGCAACGGGCAGGAGACCGCGAGACAGATGGATGCCGTGTATCTGTCATAGAAGTGTGGTGTAAAAGGGCTGACGCCTTGCCAGAAACTTGTCGTATCGACCTTCAATGGGAAACATCAAAAGTGAGCACGCCATATTGTCGCGGGAGCATAGGAGACAAACATTGCAGCATCTGGATTGCGAGCTGACTGGCAGTGACGCTTCAGAGTCCATCCGATAGAATCGACGTCGGAGAGCGACTGATGTCTGCGTTTGTGTAGACATGTGATGACCGCGATTTGAGGCGAGGAATATAAATCTCGCATAGAAGGTCGGTAAAAAAGCTTCGAAAATATATCGGTTAGATTATTAGCGTGGAACGCCGAGAGTTGACTGTCGGGTGCAGTTTCAAGAGGGTATCCTAGGACGGCCGTGACAAATGGGCATATGACAAACTTGATCGCTTACAGATAAAGGGAGGTCAGTAGTCTGAGGAAGCAGATGTGTGGTTCAAACTTGACACCAACATCTGTGGTATCAGAACGTGGTGGTCGCACAGTCCGAAGACTTTGTCCAATTAAGTATCGACGAACATGTGAGTGGGGCCGGTTGCCTACATCTACAGAAGAGGATGTGAGAATATGAAATCGACGAGAATTGCATGGAGCCACTGACCACTGATCCTGTCTTAATCGGAGACAACGAAGTTCGTAGACGAGAATATGCGATGGGGATAGGTCGTTGCAACGTGCATGCAAACTTTCATAGGAACTGGACACCTTCTATCTGAATACAAAGACACGTATAAGGCAGGGATAGCTGCTTCCAGTCAGTATATATCTGTCTGGTGATATTCTTCGCAGTCATTCGGCCATCAGCGCTCCGGCGTAAAGGAGGTCTCCAGGACCTTCGGTAAACGCCTGAGAGCTGAACAGCATTAAAACCCGTCAGATATGTATATATCACTATATGGAAGGCCTTCTCTGTCATGTGTTCCCTGCCTACTGTGGATGGCACTAGTACATTATTCTACGGCACCCTAGCATAATTCTGCCAGTGTCGCGAACTAATCATCTAGCTCTGTAGCACCTCAGCGATAATGCAAAGACTCACAGTATAACAATGTATGCTTATGCGCACATACCCACAACATGCAGGACTTCGACGAATTTCGTGGACGACCAGTCCGGTCATGCATAAGTTGGTATCGTATGCCACGGTTGTCGACGTTACAGAGCCGAAGGTAGATATTATAACTGATGACCTAAGGCAATTATCACGAGTACATCTGGGATATGATAATGCTTGCAGGTCGAAAGAATGAATGAATACAGTTGCGAAGTGCTCGTCCAGTTCGGCTGCTCAAGGTCGTTCGGCGCCTAACAAGCCCAGTGCTCAGCCACAATTTCGTGACACTCAGGGCCTCTGACTTCAACTTCGGCGAGCTCATATTACAAAGCTACCATCACTATGCTTCACTCTGCATGATCACTCGCACAATGATCCTGTGAGCTAAGGAAGGTACTGTAAGTCGGCTTCACCAGACTTTGATACAGCAATCAAGTGATGGTATAAGCCGTTGCAGCTAGCGCTAAAAGACCTTCGGCTGACAGGGTTCTACGGCAATCTTCTGGCAGGCCCAACATAAACGATAGACCTTGAAGTTAAGTTAAAGGACTTTTTTGATATCCGGTTGACTATCTCCAGCCTCTCATATGCTGGAGAGGATCGTTGGGAACGATACGGTCTGTATTCTCTGCCATAATGACTAAGCTACTAGTACTCTTGGCTGCGACGCAATGCGATGCTAGTACTTATCCGCGGAATCAACGAATGCATGCGTCCCTCTACACCACCGGTCGATGTCGGCCTTTGTTGGTCTTTATGTAAGACCGTATTACCCGAATCAAATCGCCGCACTAAACTAATTCTATCAGCGTCCGCTTCGAAGACCACTACTTGTTCACTAATTCTTCTTTACACAATGATTTTCTGTCAGGTCTCTCATCATTCGAGCTACGTGTTCTCGGAGCATCTGCCCGCACCCAAGAGGACTGTGAACAGGGGAGGCGGCATCACTGTGTGATTGGTAAGCCGGTATATCTGAAAGCCTTCCTGACAATTTAGATGTCGATCTCTTAATTAATATGTCCTGTGCTAGGACTGGCTCATTGGCTCGAGCGAAGTCGGTCTCTCTATCGGCATCATTTCCTGCGCGAGCTATGTCAGCGATTGCCAGTGGGTTGCCAGTGGGTTGCCTTTGACACTACTCAGGAGCTCGGATTCGATGTCGGCTTCTACAATCCCACGCCCGAGTCCGAGATTTAGACCCGTCGTGGAACTTCACGATGCAGATCTCGGCGAACATGCTCTGTGGCGAGGCTTATTTGAATGCCTCCCATCTGGCGATCGTGGGCGTAAATGTAGCCTCCCACTGCGCTGCGCTCAAAGATGATATCCAATGGTGTGCGCAATTCAAGTTGCCCCGGCGCCTTACATACGATTCGCCAATAAGACATTTATCATCACGTGAATGTAGCTGGACGGACATTGACTGAGTACGTCTGTAATTCGACCATGCTTGCCGCTCATACGATTGCTCCTTCATTTCTCTTCCTAATCTAACCGTTTTCATATCCCGCAAGCAACCTAGTCACGCTGCAGCATGGGGCGTCTTCGCATATTGACCATGATATTGTTTTCGTCGGTATTGCTGTCATAAGTCCTGATGTTGCTGAATATGAATGGCCACGAAACGCACCCGGAAACCCTGAAGGAGCTGTGATTGCTCGCGGCCCTCTCATGACGCTGAAGAAAGTGAGCCTGTCGAGAAGAACTGTTGCGTCAATGTTCCTGCGTGTGCATCATGACCATCATGACGACAATGTCGCAGTGCTTGGCTTTGCTGATGTCGAGCGATGTGACCAGCACGTAAAAGAATGGGTTTTGACATATACAAGGCGATACACTGTATCATGCCGACACGGCAAATGCAGGTATGTAAAATGGCCACCAGTATGATATCAAATCATATGCAAGTCGGGGCTAGTCGATGGAGAATATACGGTGATGCAGAGGGTAAAATATGTCTCATCGACTTGTTCGCACTTTCTAATGATGCATATTCGTCGGCATATTCGCCGATAGATAGTATATGAATATTACGCACCATGCGCAGAGTTGTATTGACCCTGAAGCGCATCATGCATACAAATTGATGTCTTCACCAGGACCAAGGCATATTCCCGTGTTGACGTGCCTGTAGAACGCATCCATGCGCGAAAACTTTGTGCGGCATTTCGGGCAGTGAACCCTTGAAGTAAACATATGGGTGGCTGCGATATGCTTGCCTAAGCTCGCGTACTGCAGCTCTCTGTTGCAGACTCCACCATGGTTGTGCGCGGGCTGTCCGGGATGGATCTGCCATTGGCAAAGCGTCCTGGAACGTGCACTCCATGCATCACGAAAGTGCTGGTCCTTGAGATGGCGCGTGATGCCCCCCGCGGAGACGTCTTGGAGAACCTGGCCACATTGGTTCCCCCAGAGGCAAATATAGAATACTGGAGCCGGATTTGCCATGTGCTAAATGTGGACCTTAGGTCGCAAGATATTGTATCAGCTCCAGAGGTCGCAGAAGGAGGTACTTTAACGTACGGAGTTGTGTGGGGTCTGTGGATGGACTTAAGGGCTCACCGACAAGTCGATTATATATGTGCTCTGCCGTGCCCAGACCATTCATGAACATATCGCTGAGCTGACCACCTCGCGATCAGCGCATCCATGTGAGTGGTGTCAACGTCTGGATGCACCTTCATCCAGACACCTTCCAACAGAACATAGTCCAAGCTTGTCGGCATAGTTATGATGCCCGGAGAGAGATATACGTAACGCGCCACCTAGATACATCATACTAGTACCTTCATTAGGCACGATGCTCGTAGTCAGACGGCATATTGCGAGCGAAGAGTCATTCTCCAGACTCATTGAGCCCGTGATCGCAGGCCACAAGCCGGTGAAGGCCCAAAATGTTGATCTACAGCGGATTGCACTGCGATGACGGTGCCTCAGCCGTAATCGGCGGGAAGCCCTTCAGTGGCGCCTGTACTGCCTAAGTTATCACGTTACAGCGTGCCGTGTTCAGAAGCTCCAGGTGCGGGGATGGTGTCAAGGGGAATTCCCTCCTTACAAAAGGATATCAATGCGACATTAAGAGGTGGGTCTAGCGCACGCCTGCCACACGTAATACGGACCAGGCATCTTTTGCTCTCTCAATTAGCGAGCATATGCTGAGTCTCTGGGCCGTTGGTCAGTATCGTATTGTACCAGAACAAGCATTCAAAAGACGGACATTTCAGGTCAAAGTGGTGCCGGTCATCCCATGGAATACCGTTACTGAGTGCCCAATAGTACGCAGAGACATACAAGCGAGTTTTCGACTCGGCAAAGCGCTCAAGCTCCTCTGCCACGGAGGCGCTCGTGACTCAACGGATCAAACAGTTACGAGAATCGCGTTCGATAATTAGCGCTAGAAAGCACCGGGTGGCGGACGTGGCATGGAACGACGAGGCTATAGTAGACTCTCATACGCTCCATCTAGGTGGTAAGCTTGCTTCGGTTTAGTTTCGGCCACCAAGGGGCCATGGTGGTTGCCCGATGCTGCACGCGCTCATTGCCAGGCATCGCCGAAAGCCGATCTTGCGGATTCATATACTCATATTCAAATTCGGCATTCTGAAGAGAGATGTGCGAATCACTACATGGAATTCCTGATGCAGGCAAGGGCAGGGCCAGCCTACCCGACAAATGAAACAGAAAAACAGAATGTAATCCTCGAGAACTAGGGTCATGACCCAAAGATGAAAACATCGGATGCTAAAGACTGTATCAAAGTTCAAAGTACCGACGTCTGGACGCTGGAATATGCGACTTAAGCGAACGATCCCTACTTTTCTGACATTCATGAAAACTTACCTTGGACGCATCACTAGAGAGCACTCTCATGCTGAGCCATTATGCATCTCATCACAAGTGGTGTTCCAATGCCTGACCAGCGCATCGGGCCTCGAGAACACCATGTTGCACTTCATGCAGAAGCGCACGGTTGACTTCAGATGCACAGATGCGATGTGTTTGCCAAAGCTCGCATATTTCATGTCTCTGTTGCACAATCCGTGGTTGGCCGGCACGCCATTGGGCACCCGCCACCTGCAGCGCCCGACTTGGTGGGCCTTCCACGTATCCAAGTGTCGATCTTTAAGATGGCGGGTTATTCCGGCTGGTGTAACGTCGTCAAGGACGGCTGTACAAGTTTCCCAACAGCAGGCGGGCATTGTCGACATGGCGCACTGAAGATGGCTGAATGTAAACTCGGATTGACGAAAGAAGGTTAAAGACATGCCTAAGGTGGGATGTGTCAACGATCTTAGCTTGGAATCCTTCTGAGGAACGCAGATGAAGCTTAGATGTGCCGAAAGTACGCCTATATACCATATAGCCGTCGCGCCAACCTTCATCGTGCACGCTCGCACGTTCTGCGCAGGAGGGGAGGTGTCCATACGCAGCATCCATAATGTGAGGCCCATCCTGTACCACTGACAACGTATGCATACACCGCAAACCGCACACTTCAGCTAGACCGCAAGGTGTGGCGCACCCCTCTTGATTATGTTGGTGTCCTGGGAGACGCCGAGCAGGTTCCTTCCACTTCGGTACTCCACCGAATGATCGGCAAGCGTATGATCCATCATGAGGGAACGTGAGTTCCAGAGTGGCCGAGAGTGGTTGGATATCCTTATACCAACAGGTTGCACACTTTGAAGGAAAGTTCGCCGATTAACTACGCAGTCTTGATGACAGGATGCTGTCGACGAAGCAATACTCCCCCAGCAAAAAATCGCAATAACATCACATAAAGCTGCGATTTTCATCGCGCAATTCACGCTTGAGGTGAAATTGATGCCCATCTGGTCGCAGTGAGGTGGGCGATATCCGCAAGTGTCCGATGCCGGTCGCCCAATGCGGTTAATTTCGTCGGAATGCTTTACATGCCGAAGGACAAAGCAAGGGAAGAGCAAGGTGTCAGAAAGTGATCGGTTCATGGCCACAAAAGAGCGTCGGCGCCATGAAGGTCGCATGCTTATTTCCGATCCCTCGGAGGTGGCCACATTAACATAGATTGTGATGTTTCCCTTGACATGTTATGGAGAGCTCTATATGTAGTCTTATCTTCTGCATGTGGAGGAGTTTTAGGGTTGCCAGAATCTGTGGAACGCTTCATACTGTAGAAAAGGTTCAGGGACAGAATTAAAGCCGACTCCAGGTTACCCAATAGCGCTGGCTGCACATGGCAGCGGGAGCTCCGGACCACGCGCTGGCACGTACCGCCCGTCTATCGAGCGCGTCAGTGAGTGGGCCGCAATTAGCGTAGATTGCAATTGGGCTTACGATTTCAGTTGCCGTGCTCCACGACAAATTTACTGTAGGCCTCTTCCGCTCTTCCGACACGACATGTCAAGGCCTAACCTGTATCGCTTGGGAGACACCAACTCTCCAAGACTGCGTGGTGTCCGCAAAGGCATTGACTTTGACGTTGGAGACAATGATAACGTCATGATCGGTATGCATGCGTTTCTGATAGTGCAAGCGTGCCTAAACCCCGAATGATGTGTCAGGATCCGGAGGGGTGTCCCTTTTCGACGCCTTGCACCAAAATTGGAGTGTTTCGGACACCTGGGTCCTACCGAAAACTGCAGCCATCGCGGAGGATCTTCAAGCGATGAACGATCATGGGCCGCCCGCAGTTGAGATGCCGTTCAAGAGTTTCGTTGACTCGCTGGAAGCGCTGGGGTTCCAGAGATTCACGGTATACAGCGCCAGTGGGAAGGAAGAACCAACGACGACCTTCATACCACCTCCCCCTCATAACCCCGTCAATCAATCCAAAGCGGTCAGATTCGTGGCCGACGCTCTTTCATCAGTATTCTACGATCGCACACCAATCGCCGATTGGGATGACAATGATTACGCCTACATTTATATTCTCGCTGCGGCACTCGACTCGGGCAAACTCGACCTGGAAACGCTGCAGTGGCACGGTACAAGCAGTGTAACATCAAAAGCACAGCGTTTTGTTGCGAGAGCCGTGACTGCCAGGATGACGGTGGAGAGAGAGCAGCTGAGTTCTGTGGAGGACGAGGATGCGGAGGCGGAAATGGCGAATGACCATGCGCTGCTGCTAAATGCACTGCATCTTTTCCTCGAGGACAACCCGCTTCGGGAATACCTGCCGGAAATGTTACGATTAGTGACTGACCTCAACATGCAGTGTACACCAGCACATAGCGTCTCGCACCGTTTCGCCGCTCACGCACTACCTTTTACGGCTACTGGATGCCTAACATGAAACTCTTGGGAATATGGAGTCGGAGTAATGCTAGTGAATGTTCGACCCTGAACTCGAGCTTGAAGCTTTGACAGTACAATCAAAAGTCATAGGCTGAATCTACGAGCAGACAAGCGCTCGGCGGTGGCCATGCTAAGTTTATGTCACGTGGATCCACAATTGACGCGCTTGTGGCTGACGGCCATCGCCTTTGGTCTGAGAGCGCTGCTCCATTTCTGACGACTCGAGTGATTCGATGGACTTTTTGGCTGTCTCCTCTCCTGCATGCATCCTGACTTTTTTGGCTAATTTCTGAGAAATCAAGACAATGGGAAGGTTCAGTGCAATACAATTGGTGGCCGAGTCAGGCAATGTGCCTGTACACACATCGGATGAGCCCCCACCCACTGCTTGGAGAATCAACAATATCAGAACAAGGTTTCGTTAGCAAAGCGAAGGAAACGCGTGCTCACTGAAGGTACGGTCGATGACAATGTTGACAGCTCCGAAGCTTATCCATTGTTACCGTAAGTCGGCGGTACAGCCAACAGTTGACGCTCTCCCCATGGCTATCTTCTTACCATCAGTACGATTGCTGTCGCCGTCAGCGATTACATCCGAAAAGTCAAGAATGCGCTGAAATCTTGCGATTTACTATCGACGAAGCTGGCAGATACTTTACAATTGATCTCGGCATATGAGAATGCTCTCAAGGATCCCACTCAAACCCGGGAGCTACATCCGTAATATTTCTGCAGCCGAATGCGACGACGCTGTGATGTTACTCTGGAAACTGCGATTTCGTCTCGTGGCGTTCTTAAAAGGCTTTGCTTCATCAGTCGATGCACTTTTCTTCCCCACTCTGTATAGCACATTGTGCACACTTAACGGGTTCTCCACACAATATTCTGTCGGATATCCTATCGGAAAGCTCTGCTATGTTCGCGTTTGCGACATTCTTCGTGGCTCCATGATTGAGATGCCAAGGTAAGTTGAATGGGCCATCCGATCTACCTCCAACGCCCCACTTAGGAATCGGCCAAATAGGTCATGAGCAACAGCCAGCTAATCAAATGAACCAGTGTACTGACAAGGCGCTGATATGTACACACGTACGTGGCGTTTTGAGTTGTGTTTACTGGAAGCGGATTTGACCTGAACAGATCAAGCTTCGTTCATAACGGCTTCAATGCGCCCGCTAGTATCTCGAGATTTGAGATGGTAGTAACCTGCACTTGCCTTTGACCCACAAAGCTCTGAATGAGAGGAATGACTGTCCAATTTCTTTTTCTTGAGCGTGTATTTGTCGAGATGACTGTTCCAAAAGCTGACTTCCGAGCCAGATATGAGTAGACTCGGAGTAGCTCGGAGTCTTTATTTCTGACCCCGTCGATGGACCTGAGGCGATGAACAAATACGTGTCTTTAGATTTCTGCCGCAGTTGTCATTTTTATTGAATTTTCGTGGTCGATAATGACAGTACTAGCGGCTGTTTACGAGACGGACGAATGTTTTGAGTACATTTTGATGTGGCCGCGATCGAGATCGAGATCACCAAGTGTGACGCTGCGGCGGCTCGCAGCATCTCACAGCCTCCAACACCGTGCAACTCCTGCCTTCCCCATTTTTGACTCTTTTTTCATTAACTTGCATTTCTCATCCATTCAGCCTTTTATATTTCCGAATTCCACCAAGATACTCTGACCGGCATCTTCGTGGCAGCTACTACGAACGACAAACTTACGCGTATTGAACCACCGGCAGGCGGTAGCGGCTCTGCGCAACGTTTTCATCGCGTCTGGACATCTGGCCGTGACGATCGCTGAAATCTCAAACTTTTTTCGGCTCCTGGTTGCATGCGCCCATCATGGACGTCGTAAAGGCAGTGGAGACCTATGTTACGAAACTGATATCCGTGCCACCAACAATGAAGGTCCTATTGCTTGATGGACACACAGTGAGCAGGATCGATGCTGAAGAATTGACGTCGTAATCTCTGAAGCTATATCAATGATAGACTCCGATTGTATCCCTTGCTTCCACTCAGTCCACTCTCCTCTCACACCAAGTATATCTCACCGACAAGATTGACAACAAGAATCGTGACAGTATGCCACATATGAAGTGCGTATGCTTTCTGCAAGCCAGCGAAGAGAGCCTGGAGGCATTGGAGGCGGAGCTGCGCGAGCCAAAGTATGGGGAATACTACCTCTGTGTGTGGACCGTCGCCATTCGTCCAAATTCTCAACCGCCGCATGCTCATGTTCTCTTCTTCAGATTTTAGCAACGTCCTGACCAAGACTTCCATCGAGCGCCTTGCAGAAGCAGATGAGTATGAGGTTGTCAAGGAAGTGCAGGTAGGCCGGTTCCATGTCACAGGAGGCGTAACACCTGATACAGACCCAAGGAATACTTTGCAGACTACGCCCCGATTCTCCCCTCTCTCTTCTCTCTCAACCACACTCCAAGCACAACTCATCCTCTATATGGCAACTCGCCGAATGCCTGGAACCCGAAGGCCCTCGATCGCGCAGTGCAGGGCCTCACCGCCGTACTACTGAGCTTGAAGAAGAAGCCAGTGATCAGATACGAGAAGTCCAGCCCGATGGCGAAGAAGTTGGGGGTGGAGATCCAGGTGCGTGATGAACACGTCTCACGCGGTATGTAGAAGGTGATTTCATGACATGTGTTACAGCACCGGATACAAACCGAGTCCACCTTGTTCGACTTCCGGCTCACGCAAGTTCCACCACTGCTGCTCATCCTTGACCGACGGAACGACCCTGTCACACCGCTGCTCTCGCCATGGACATACCAAGCCATGGTTCATGAGATGCTCGGAATCCAGAATGGGCGGGTGGATCTCAGCCTCGTTCCCGACATCAGACCCGAACTGAAGGTAGACATCAATTCTCCACCATTGAACCTATCGTAGTCAATGCTCATTTCCGCAGGAAGTAACCCTCACGACCGCCACCGACCCCTTCTTCCAGGCACACCACCTCGCGACGTTCGGCGACCTCGGCACGTCGCTTAAGGCATACGTGCAGTCGTACCAGTCTCACTCGCTCGCACATGACCCCAAGGCGATCAACTCAATTAGTGACATGAAACGATTCGTGGAAGAGTATCCCGAGTTCCGCAAACTCAGCGGGAACGTGAGCAAGCACGTTGCGATCGTAGGCGAGCTGAGCAGGGTCGTCGAGCGGGACCGGCTGCTCGACGTAGGCGAGGTAGAACAGGGACTGGCGACGGGATCGGGCGCGGATCTGAAGGTACGTGTGGTAGGGCGCATTCAGCTGCGTGGTATTGACTTGGCGGCGGAGTAGAGCGTACAAGCACTCATCGCAAACCCACTCATTCAACCATGGAACAAGCTCCGTCTCGTCATCCTCTACGCGCTACGATACCAGAAATCGCAACCACACAACGTGGCCTCGCTTATCAATCTCATGTTGGAGAACGGAGTGCAGCGCGAAGATGCTCGAGTACGTCCAGACATCAACGTCGTCGAATAACAATCCTTGACCTGCCGTACAGCTTGTATACGTCATCCTCAATATTGCCGGCTCGGACCAGCGCCAAGACGACCTTTTCTCGGCCGAGTCGCTCTTTGCAAAGGGTCGGTCAGCTTTGAAGGGCTTGAAGGGCGTGGAGAACGTCTACATGCAGCATCAGCCGCATCTCGCCGAGACACTGGAAGACCTGTTCAAGGGCCGCCTGCGCGATACCAGCTACCCATTCCTCGATGGAGGGGGGCCGAACGCAAGTTTGCAACGGTGCGTACCAACCTAGTGTCCGTATCGCGATGTGCTTTAACGTTGAATTGTGCGTGTCAGACCGCAAGACGTTATCATCTTCATGATTGGCGGCACGACGTACACCGAGGCGCGGGCCGTCGCATTGCTGAACCAGGAGTCCGCCCAGAGCGGTTCGTCCACGGCTGGCGTACGCCTACTTCTCGGCGGGACATGTATCCATAATTCGTCAAGGTCAGTTTTACTGCGTCTGGTTGCTGTTTTGCAGTTCTCATGTGTTGCCTCCTGCAAAACAGCTTCGTCGAGATGATTCGTTCTGCCGCGACGAACTTCCCCGCATCCGTGTACGAACCCCCGCCAGGGACTTCAAGTACCAACATGCCATCGCTGAACTTGAATCTAGGCGGAGTGAATGTGAGTCTTGGTGGCCCTGCAGGCACCGGAGTGTACAGGACGAGCAACGAGGGCGTGAGCGTGCAGGCAGACGGGCTCAAAGATGGGGTGAAGAGCCTTCTTGGAAAAGTCAAACAAGGAGTCGATCGCATAGCGTCCCAGTAGTCTCCATAATGGTATTCTATGTACGTACAACAATATAATGGGAGCGGTGGTACAGTTAGTGGATCAGTACAATTACGTATTCACATACGGGTGAGCATATATGAAGAAACATGTAAGAGGAGCCTCGATACATCGCGCTTCTATCATGGATGCTTAAGGTGCCCAATTCCGAGTGAGACCATGGCAATACCGCCCGTCACCATTGCAACAGGGCCGAAAAGTGGCGCAGCAAGCACCATTGCAGCTCCGAGTGCGATCGACGTGCCACCGCCAAAGGCAACCACGGTACGGGACGCCCACCAGCTGAGAAGCTCGAGCGTACTGACAGGTCCGCCACCTCTCCGGAAGTCCACCGTGCCTGCAGTACCATTCTGACCTTCGCGGGGCGCAACACCTTGCTCTCCGATAATGGCGACGGTTCCGTTGGGTTGGCCATTGGTATGGCCGTTGGCGTGCGCAGCTTCGGCTAGTTTCTCATGTTGTGCCTTAAGTGCGAACAATTGAGCTTCCAAAGCTTGAATCTCCTCTTCATGCTGAGTCTGGAGTGTCTACCAAAGCGATGATCAATTAAATCGGGCCACTGCAAAGCAAGCAATTATCCTCACCTTCGCATCCTGCACTGTCTTCTCGCTCTTCTCCTGAAGCTCCTGCTGGAGACCATTGATTTTGGCAGTCCGCTCTTCACCGACAGCTCGTGACGCTTCGAGTGCTGCAGAAGACTCCTGCAAGCGGTTTTTGAGCACCTCGATGTCAGCGGCGCTCGACGATTGAGCCTGCAAGATTTCGTCATTCCGTGCTGCAAGCTGAGCTTCGAGGTCACGTATTGCAGACTCGTGCTCGACTCTGATCTCTTTCGTTCCGGTTAGCTGCTGCTCCAGCTCGCGGATCTTGTCTGCAAGGCCATCCTTCTCCGCCTGGCCTCGAGCTGAAAGGCTCTCCAACTCAGCAGCTCTCGCATCCATCTCGGCGATACGTGCATTCTGACGCTCCAATTGTCCTTCCAGGTCATGGACGTGAGATTCGACTGTCTGGCGTTCGTCTTCGAGCTTGTGCTTCTCCTCACGAACGTCTGAGAGTTGTCGCTCGAGCTCTTGAATATATGCGGACTTCCGGTCGTGCTCAGTCAGAGTTGTCGCAAAGGCCGTAGAGGATGTCTGCAAGCGGGCATTTAGATCATCGATCTCGGCCGCTTTGACTGCGATGGTCTCTTGAGCCTTGTCAAGGGCTTCAGTGTGCTTTTGCAGCTCTGCCTCGAGCTCCTGCACACGAGCCGCGGTCTGCTTTTGCTCGTTGTCGAGTTGTTCGCACGTTGCCTTAGCAGCGTGTGTCTGTTGCTCCAACTCCTCTATCCTCGTAGATCGCTCCTCGTTCTGCGCCTGAAGTGCCGCAGAAGCTACTGCAAGGCCCTCGAGCTCGCTCGTCTTCGCGCTGACCTCCTCATGCGCTTTCGCCAGCTGTGCCTCCAGGTCCTGCACGTGAGTCGAGGTCTGCTCGAACTCGGACTGCAATTTGGCATGGCCATCCTTCGCGGCCTGGAGCTCTTGCTCGAGCTGCTCAGCCCTAACAGTTCGTTCAGCGCTCTCACCGCTCAACGTCTCCACAGTAGCATTGAGGGAGTCAAGCTTGCTATTCAGCTCTTGCACCTCGGTATCCTTCGCGTCTTTCTCCGACCTGGCCTGAGACAGTTCGCTCTGCACCGTTTCGAGCTGAGCGCCGAGAGCGTTGACCTCGTCTGTCTTATCCTGGAGCTGCGATCTCGTCTGCTCCAGTTCCTCCTGGCTGGTATGCAACTTGGTCTTCACATCATCCAACTCATCCTTTTTCGCCGCGAGCTCGGCCTGCGCATCCTCAAACTGGTGCTTGCTTGTCTGAAGGGCATCCTGGGCTTCACTAAGTTCACCCTGCAGCTCCCCTTGGCGCGCGGAGAGGCCTGCGATCGCGATCTCTAGCTCGCCAACCTTTATATCCCGTTCCTCTTTAGCGCTTGCGTGTTCCCGCTCGGAGGTCTCCAGACGAGCGCTGAGCCCCTGCAATTCCGCAGAATTGGTGTCGAGGGCAGATTGCACGTTGGCTCGTCCTTCCTCGGACGACTGGAGGCGAGCACTGAGTTGCTCGAGTTCCGCGTTCTTCGACTCCAAGGCTGATTGAGCATTTGCGAGCTCATCTGCAGATGATTGGAGACGCGCGCCGAGCTGTTCAAGCTCAGCATTCTTAGAGTCGAGGCTAGATTGGACGTTGGCTCGTGCTTCCTCTGTCGCCTGCAGCTTCACCACAAGAGCCTCAAACTCGGCTATCTTGGCGTCTTTCTCTTGCCGGACAGCATCGAGCTCTCCCTCTGCAGTCTGTAGTCGCGAGTTGAGCTGCTCCAGTTCGGCATTCTTCGCCTCCAGAGCGGACCGGGCATCAGCGAATTCCTCCTCGACTGCATGCGTGCGTACACGCAGCTGCTCGAGCTCATTAGAGCTCTCTTCGAGCTGCGCCCGCGCCTTCGAGAGCTCATCCTCTGTCGTTTGCAAACGGGTGGTCAATTCTTGCATTCCGATAACGGTTGCATCCTTTTCCTCGCGGGTCTTCGCAAGCTCCTCCTCCGATGCCTGCAGGTGAGCATTAACCTGCTCGAGCTCTCCCACCTTACTGTCTCTTTCCTCCCTAACCTTCGCGAGCTCCTGCTCAGTCTCTCGGAAACGTGCATCGAGCTGCTCGAACGCCGCGTTCTTCGCCTCAAGAGCAGATTGGAGAGCCGTCTGTGCCTGCTCCATGCCATGCAGGTTTTCGTTGAGCGCCTCGAGCTCTGTGACTTTCCCATCGCGGTCCGCTTTTGCCTGTGCAAGCTCTTGCTCAAATGCTTGCAGATGAGTATTGAGCTGCGCCAGCTCAACGTTCTTCGCGTCAAGGGCAGTCTGAACGTTCGCACGGTCCTCCTCGGAGCCTTGCAGCTTGACGGCATGCGCCTCGATCTCGGCATGCTTCAAGTCGCGCTCCTCCCGAGTCCTGGAGAGCTCCTCTTCGACGCCCTGAAGCTTGACGTGGACTTGCTCGAGCTCGCCGTGCTTCGCGTCCCTTTCCTCGCGGACGCGATTGTGCTCATCATGTAACTCCTGCAGCTTCGCACTGAGTTGCTGGAGTTCCGCCGACTTGGCATCTCTATCCGCGTTCGCGCTGGCAAGTGCCTCCTCCAGAGGCTGCAATCTCGCCGAGACTTGCTCGAGCTCGCCACTCTTCGCATCGCGCTCCTCGCTCGCCTTCGCCAAGTCGCCGATCACTTCGCCGAATTTCGCCTTCAGCTCCTCATGCTCTGCACCCTTCGTCTCCAGCGCCGCATGTACACTCCCGCGCTCTTGCTCGGCCGCCTGCAACTGGGTGCTCAACTCCTGGAGATCCGCATTCTTCGCCTCAATCGTCGCCTGCGCCTCGGAAAGTTGGTCCGCCGAAGCCTGCAGCCGCGCCATGAGCGCCTCCATCGCCGCGCCGGTCTCGTTGCGCTCCTCCTGTGCGCGCTCGCGCTCTTGCTCCGCCGTCTGCAGCTTGGATGCGATCGCGTCAAGCTCAGATGCCTTAGCGTCGCGCTCCTCGCGCGCGCGGCTGAGCTCCTCCTCCGCGCCCTGCAGCTTGGCGTTCAGCTGTTCGAGCTCGCCGGTGCGCGCCTCGAGCGCCTCACGGGCTTGGTCGCGCTCTTCCTCGGTGCCGTGGACTCGCGCGTTGAGTTGCTCAATCTCGGTCGCTTTCTCCTCCAGCACACGTTGCGCATCATCGCGTGCACTCTCAGCCGATTTGAGCCGCTCTTCAGATTGCTCGACCTCCGCCTGGAGACGGTTCCCTTCGCTCTGCTGCTGGCGGAGCTGCTCCTCGAGCTGCTCGAGTCGCTGGCTGGCAGCATTTCGTTCCTGAGAGAGCTCTTCCATGCGGCGGTTCACGTCCTCCAGCTCGTTTTGGCGGGCATCACGGTCCTCCTTCGCGGCTCCCAAGTCCCTCTCGAGCTCCTCGATGCGGGCCTGGCGATCAGCGCTTTCCGTCTCCAGCTTCTTATCAAGCTCTTGAAGCGCGCCGGTCTTCTCGTCGAGCTCCTTGTGCGCACGCACGAGCTCTTCCGATGAGCCTTGGAGCTTCACCGACAGGTCATCGAGCTGACCGGCCTTCGCCTCGACGTCGCCCTCGGCCTTCGCGAGCGCATCGACCTGTGCCTGCAGCTCGCTCTCCAGCGCACGCACGCGCCCAGCGGCCTCAGCGTGCGAGCGCTCGAGGTGCTCCTTCTCCTCCTGTGCAGCGTGCAGTGCCTGCTCGAGCTCGCGCGCCCTAGCAGACTGCTCGTCGCTCGACGTGCGGAGCGCATCGTGCTCGGCGGTGAGGGCCGTGAGCTTGACGGTGATGGACTCGAGCTCGGTGGACTTGGCGGCAAGCTCGGACTGCGCACGCTCGTGTGTCGCTTGGAGCTCGGAGGTATGGGACTGGAGTTGATTGAGCTCGGTCTCGGCGTGTGTGCGGGCTTCATGCTCGGACTCGAGCTGAGAGGATTTGGTGACGAGGGCGGATTGAGTTTCTTCGAGCTAACGTGTATAATTATTGATCTACGTCAGAACTTGCACACGTTGAAGGAATAGAAGAGACGAGCTGACCTGGTGCCTGAGACCTGCGAGTTCGCCTTCCCGCCTCTCTACCTCCCTTTGTAATTCTCCCACGCGTTCTTGTAGCTTAGACACGTCTTCTTGCAGACGCTCCTTGCCTTGTTCGGAGGCCTGACGCCATGACTGTGCATTCTCGAGGTCCGAGCGGGCATGTTCGAGGTCGAGTTGAGAGGACTTGAGCTCAGCCTCGATGGTGTGGATGCGTTCCTCGAGCGTGTGAACGTGGTCGTCGCGCTCGTGCAGAGTGGACTCGGTATCCTTGAGCTGATGCAGAGGAAGAGAATGAGTCACACGTGATGCAACAAAACCTAGAACGGCACCTGATGCTGCAGTTCGGCGATGGCAGGTAGGTCGACGGCAGTGGAGGCGGTGTCTGAGCTTGGAGAATGAGAGTGATCGCCGACATCGTGGACGTTGACGTGGAGCAGTCCAAGTCCGTGATGGTGGGCGTGCTCGCCGAACTCGTGAGTCTCGTGTTGCTCTACGACAACGTCAGTGTGTGTGCCCATGTTGAAGGCGTGGATGCTGGAGAGCCCAACTCGAGCGCACCGTCGATAGAACCCAACGAAGCCTCGCTGGATCTCTTTTTAAGAAGGCTGGTAGTGCCGCGAAGCCGTGCCAGGGGGTTCGTGCCCTTCTTCTTTTCTTTGGTACCGGCGTGCTTGTCTGGCGACATCAGTCTGGGCAGCGTCAGCGTGGGTATTGGGACGAATTGTTACAGGTGCACGTCGCGGAGTAGGAAAGTATACAATCGAAGAAGGAAGAACTAGCAAGACGCTTGGGGGCGAGGATGGAAGTTGACCGTCGTAAAGAGGCTACAGGACGTGGCGGTGGCAGCGGACGACCCCGTCAGACGATGTGCGGCCCAGGCTCGACGTCGCTCGGGCACACCCGCGGACGCGACTTTCCCGCCGTTGCTCTCTACCCTCAAACTCCCAAAATGCATGTCCCGTCCACCGCGGTACAGCCGATGCATATCCTCCGCGAATATATCCCAGACAGATGCAAGTTTATGCGCAGTTTTCTGAGTGGTCCATGACGTGACGGGAAGAACGTGTTGTTGATAGCCGTCGCATTCCAAGTTCATTTCTCGCCCGCTGACGTTGAAAGCCGTGCCTAAAGCGCGTTGTACCTATCACGCTAACCCCATTTTGCTCGTGCAGAGCCTCGAGGCGGAAACGTGCCCTTTGATCTCAACCGACGGTGTCTGCCAATGCCGTACTCGGTTCCCCTTCTGCTCCGAGATGTACATCGATGGCGTTCACGGAAAGCCTTTCTGTGCGGCCCAGCAAATGCGGCCAAGACTCCATTGTGGCCTGCGTCTAACACAATGGAGACCATGATCTCGCCAAACAAGTTCCTTTCCCGCGAACGTCCATTCAAATCAATCGGGCTCAACTTGAAGTGCTCCTTGAGACAGGTGAACATTGAATATTGAATAATTGAACATTAATGGACGTTGAACGTTAGGTCCCGAGATCTTCGGAATTACTACTTGTGAAGGTAGGCCGAGCATCGCTATTCAGTCTTTAGGGCACAGGGTTGAGTCTTAGACGCATCGACAAGTCGCCCTGAGCATGGAATGGTGAATCTCCACCGGCCGCCACCGTCCATGAGCTGTGCTTCAATGCGCCTCGATCTCATCTTTCAAATTTCAACGTTTCAACGTTCAACGTTCAACGTTCAACGCAACGTTCGACACTCGCTCCGATGCAATCGGTTGTTAAGAAGCAACGTACCTGACGCAGGAACTGACCCCGGTTCTGAGAACTCCCATTCACGAGTAAGTGGTGCTGCAGTATGCGCGCGTACTGTCGGACATACGTACTATCATTGAAGCTGTGGTCGATCAATCATAAAGTACCTCATTGCACCCGCATTGCCGATAGTGATTCAAGACATTAATGTTCTATACCGCACTAGGCCAAAAGCACCTCCTCGCAGATATCATGCTTTTGCAATCAATTTTGCTCGTGTTGGGTGAGCAAGAATGTGTAATCATACTGTTTATAACTGCCTCCGCATTTCCATTTGCCTCTACGCCTAGTTCCACCCTCTCCGCTTTCATCTCCGCTGTTGCAGCCTCCGCAACGTATTGCTCGATGTCACAACGACGGCGCCATCCCACGATATCCACAAGGTTTCCAAAGCCAGCTCGCCGCGAGCAGCAACTGAGCCCGTAATGACAGTCGCCAGCGTCCCGCTCAATGATGCGTGACTCGGAAAGGGCATCGATGGCAGCTATGAACTGCTTGGCTAGTTGCGAGGACGTTCGAGACCGAGCTGTGCATCCGCAACATCATGATCACCGCAGTTCCTGCTTTCATGTGAACGGACATGACATCTCGATCGTCCTGGTAAGGTTTGCCCGACCACTGGTCGGCCTTACGTCTATATATTAATATTACAATGCAGAGCAGATCTTTCGTATCGTTACCTCGTGCGTAACAGTCCCGTAGGCTCGAATCGATGTATACAAATGTTTAGTCGCTCACGATAGATCCGACCTCCAGCATGACGTTCTCATCATTTTCATCGCCCACATCAGCGCTCTCTTCGTTGTTCATCACATCACTGGATGACGCGTCGTATTGCAAATCCGTGCCGATATTTCCGACAAGGCGAGACGCGAACACTGCGTTCTGCGTGCTCGTTGCTCCGTCACGCGTGCCGTAGTCTAAACCTGCAGCATCGTCACAAGAGGCTTCGCGCAGGTTCAAGATGAAACGAGATACAAGGATAGATGAGAAGCTGTAAATGGCATAAGGATCACATTTCTCGGAATTATTGGGAAATGTCTGCTCACGGCGCAAGGAGAACCGATGTGACATTCCAATCACCCTGTTCGGTTTCCCATCAGCAGGAATAGCGTGAAACGAGAATATGCAAACCTCATTGCCATAGACACCGCCTACTAATACGATCCCAAGCACATTCAGTATCAAAAGTGTACTGGACGGAAGATCTTAGGTGAATGCTGTGCTCTGTATGTGGAAATAGCACCTTCACATACATGAAATATAACGTGCCTAGGAATCCATGTATTACTGACGACTCGACCACAATGTCATTATGAGCTCACCGTCGCGGAGAAATAGAACAACTATCGGAGTCTGTAGTGCGGCTCGGTGGGCGTTTTTTGCAACATGGTACGTTCTGTACCAAGTCACTGTCAGGACGAGAAGGTCTGCCGCTATTCCGCAGATCCGCTCAGTGATTGTTACTGCAACACAATCATTTCTATAATCTCTCCTGAAGTAAAGAGGCAGCATGCGGACGTACATCTGGCATCGCATGCAGAAATAATGAGCATCCAGGTGTCGTACATATAGGCCTCGACATGCACTCACTTGAATTGCACAGGATTTGAGACGTGTATGTTCCAGGCACAGTATGAGTGGCCGGAGGCGTGTTCAACGTGCGCACACGAAGTGACTATGTAATAATACTGCACTACCGTCAGCCGGTTAGAGGCTACACGACTGCGAAGATGCACGTACTACTCGCACGCCTACGAAGACCATTCCCAAGGTGAGAGTAATTAGGGCAGGTGCCAGTCTGTGGCCGCTAACAGCATACACGCGTAGAGCGGAAAATCCTGCATAGCTGTCAGACAAAGCCACCTTCGGGATTATGATGAATTCTGCTGACCAGAGCTGACAGCGATGATAGCAATTGAAATGGTAAACAGCAACATATACGCTGTCTCACAACTGCGGATTTGAGTGAGCGTATAAGCCTAGCCGCGAGCTATTGCCTTGAAAAAGGGCATGCACACACCTCTACAAAGTCAAATTGAAGTGCCAATAGTGATTTAATCCAACGGCAATGAAAATGTCGAGTACTCACGAGCGGAGTGCTCCAGTAGATCGGCCCGTTCAACAGATACAAGACACCGACCGCCAGCAAAGCATACCGATTGAAGAGGAAGAGCACAGTAACTAGAGATTTTCTGCCATTCCATACGGATGCCACTTCTGCTGACAGGGTGAGGGCATACTCGTATAATATGAGGACTAATATAAGAAAGAGTCACAGGTCAGTGAGGTCGCTGAAAGACTCAATGGATAGCCAGAGATGTGTTATTTTACCAGCCACTCCGACAAACAGGAATGCTGAAACATTACTGGAATCACAGAATGCGCAATGTCAGCGCATTTCAAGACTAGAAGATTAAATTCCGCGGGTAGACACACTGACCTCTCCCAAATACCCTCAACCGTATTTTGGAATATAGAAGTTGAGTTCTCTCCGGAAGACATTAATGATGTCTCTGGAAACCAAATGTTGCTGGTGGTCAAGTGGATGAACGTGGGGAAGATGGAGCGTTGGGCGGGGGAAGATGGAGCGTTGGGCGGGGGAGGGGGGGGGGGGGGGAGCGGGAGCAAGGTGTGAAAGGCAGTTAAATGCTATGCACAACATGTTTCAAACAGCAGAAGCTCCTGACGAGTGGATCTATGAAAATCAGGAACTTTGTTGCTGCATGACATTGACAGATGAGATGGATAGAGGACGGACCTAAAGAGATGTTTCTTCGCAGCCTGCGATAGAACTTGTCGTGCAAACCCATCCTGTACGTGTGGCACCTCGTCGCCAAATACCCAGGTCAACAGCTTCCCCGCTTGTTGGAAAGCGAAGCTGAGGGTTAATTGCAGGCCGAAGAGAGATGTTAAGGATACGAAAATATCTGTGGGTACACAAGCTTCCTCGGCGCTTACCATCAATGAGGGGAAGTGCGACGATAACGGTGTGAAGCTAGAGGTGAAGCGCCGTAACCTAGTCGCCAGATACCCATTCACGCTAGCTGCAAGCATGTAATACAATGTTCGCAAGCTACGTGAGCTGTATACAAGTAAGTAAGTAAGAGCGTAGTCAGGCATAAAAATGGAACATATCCGTGCACCGGTGCGAAAATGCAATCCTTGCACACATAATCCGCAGCAATCGTGAGCTGCGCATTTGTATTGTTGATCCATCAAGATGAGAAATGTAAGGTCCCATCGAAAGTGCTGATATGGATACACGATGCACAAATGCATAGGTTCGAAGCAGTCAACCTACGGAAACCAACATGGGTATTTCTCAGGTATTTCTCATGCCCAGCCAGGGGCCAGGGACGACTCACTCCAATCGAACTTGGCGTTGAAGATAGAAAACAAAACTGAGACACCATCTCATGGAGAACAACAGCCAAGTCGATTTGGCTTGATTGCAATCAGTGTTCCAACCCACCCAACGCGCACCCACCCCATCCCCCGCACGGGATCCCTGGCGCGTTGGATGCGACCTTCAATTCAAAGTGACCCATGATAAGAGGACTTGATGACACCAAAAAGCCGTATATATACCAGCAAAGGAGACCAAGGTCACCATCTGAGTCTTCTCAAAACGCTGCACAGATTGTGTACATCGATATTGTCATATCTATGGAGTATTGTCAGCTTAAAAGCAGAGGCACGCGAATTTGATGTCATTTCAAGCACAATGCAATATGATCGCAGTGCAACTCCTGGAGCTTTGAACGGTTACTCGAAACGTACCTCAACGATCTAAGCCTCTAGCACTTCAGATTCCGAAGAAGCCGGCAATGTTTCTCCCCCCAAGCTACCGGTCTTCTTGCGCCTCTCCAATGCCTCCTTGTACATCTCCCTCGTGAAAGGTCCTCCGCTAATTGCAGCTCTTACCTTACGTATCGCGCCGCCTATCCACTCGCGCTCTTCTTCGTTCCGCACGCAATTAGCCCACCAACGATCCATACTGCTACGAATATCAGTGGAATCGAGCTCTCCATGTTCACTCTGCTCTGAGAGGACGAAAAGGAGAAAGCCCGCGTTGAGCCGCTCGAGCCCGAGGATGGAGAGGCACTTCAGGATGCGTGTGATTCGGAGATTGTTGTGAGAGGAACCTGTGTGCGGCATGAGAGAAGATCAGTTCAGTAGGGTCTTGTCAGTGACAGACAAGACAATTTATGAGAATAAGCAGCTGCTAGACAGCAATCGACCTGCGAAGTGTAGATCAAAAGAAAGATAAAGATCTAAAGATTTATGGCCATTAAGCACCGTTAGGTCAGGCTTTGAGGTTAGCCGTTATATGTGATACGATTGTATATGTGCACAACTCTTTGAGATAAAGCGACAACTTACGAACGAGGTTCCGGTAGCGCTCTTTGTAGTTTCTGCGAGATCGTTCAATGAGGCCCGTATCTTCATCCACAAGACGCATGCCATAGAAATCCAACATCAGCTGATACGACCGCATGACACGCTCGATGATGGCGGGATCTGCCTTCATCGCTTCTGCCTCATGGTGTTGCAGTGGCTGTGATTCATAGTTCATGCCGTACTCTGGTATGGGGAATCTAAAAGCGCCGTCCATTTCATCGCTATGTCATTGTGCGACAGGTATACATGTGCAAAAGGGCGGTGCTTACAGCCACTGTATAAAGCCATGCTTGTACTCCAATTTGGCATAGTCGCCCCTCCATCTGGGTGTTAACGATAATTGAGCACGTACCGTTCTCAGCGGATTACCAGAAGACCTCACTGTTCATGAATCTCCTCTATTAAAAGGTTATCTGGCCGGCAGCGTAACTTGTTTGAGTAGAAACGGAGGTTCGCATCGAGGGATCCATCGTCCGTGGTCCCAGGGTAATCGTCAAGAAATTCACGGACATCGCGGGGTATACTACTAGAGAGAGGAATTTTCGAGGGGTTTCTGACGGCCGCCATGAAAGCCAATCGCAAAGATGAACTACAGAGGAATCGGGAGTGGCGAAACATGTGGCCACCAGCAGGCGCTCACTTCAGTTTACGCGCCTAATAAAATATGCCGTTCAATGTAAACAAAGGCGTTGCGTCCAATTGTATACGACCTTTTTCAGCACCTACGGTTACCACAAATTCCAGTTTCATCTTACTTGAGATCGGCTCGCACGATGCCGCCCACTGCTTCCTCTATTATCTCCGATGCACTTAATTCCTTGTCGAAGGCTGCCAACCTTGCAGTATGTCTCAGACAGTTTACTACATCTATATGACCTTAGTCTCCCTGTCAGCTCGCAACCGTAGAGGAACAAGCTCGGTCGGATGTGACGCGTGCCAATGCAGAGGCCGTCGAAGCACGTCGGGAACGAGACGATGCGGTGAAGGTCCTTCACATTCTCAAACAGGAACGAAGGGAATGGGAACGACGCGCGGAGGCATTGCAGGCTGCAGTGAGTACGCGAATTGGAAGTGGGATTGAATTGGGCTTGACGAGCTCCTGAAGATAGACAAAGCCGAGTTAACAGTAGGCCCCGCTTTGGAATCGGTTCGATTGAGGCATGGTTCATTGGCGTAGTAGATCAAGCACCAGGCGGAAAGCACCAAGCAGCAGACAGAGAGCATCCAACACCTGCGAGCAGAAGCACATCAATGGAAGACCCAATTCATCAAGCTTGAAGAGTCCTCTCGCCTCGAGATAGCTGATTGGAAAGAGCAGTGTTTACGGGCCGAACAAGACCGTTGTCGTCTGTCCTCGCGCATAGATGAACTAGTTGCAGAGCAACTCGCGGTATGTGTGCACTCTTTTCAGAGTGCGGCAAAGCTCACTATTGGCCTGTCAAGTGGAATACGCAGGCAAACGTTGCTAGAGCTCTCACAACGCCACTGACACCTTACCCGGAGTATGACGATCATTCATCAGTATCATCTATCTCGACGAAACGTGCCTCTGCGTCATCCCACCCATACGGCGCATCTCAGCGCAAGCACACCACACCTCGTATCCGCGCGTCTGAAATCGAGGAGCTCCGTCCTGTACGGGACTCCAGAGGTTCTCTCGCGTCAAAGCATTCTCAACAACGCATCTCCGAACAAAGTCCTTCCCGCTCGACCATAGTCCACAACACGTCCCGCACACGCACCTCTGTCGCATCACCCACCGAGGCGCCTCAGCAGCGGGTCATCCGCCGTGTGCACGCAGTAATCACCGTCCCAGTAAAAGAGGAGGATGACTCGGAGGCTAATGCGGAGATTCTCGAGTCCGACGCCTCAGGCTCAGCATACGAGCCCGAGGAGGAGCAGCCCGTAAAGAGGAGGCAGCATGAGCGGGTGTCTGATGTAGGGCGTCCACGCCAGAGACAGCGATATGTGGAGCCGGACGAGGACGAAGATGAAGAGCAGGATGACGGGAGCCACAGGCGACATAATAGGTTCATGCACGAGCAGACGGACGATGATGTAGACGAGCTGGCTATGACGGCTGAGGTGCGAGGTTCTTGTAGGCTAATGAACTCTTGTTTCAAGCCGGTCTCTATCTGCAGGATTCACAAATTTACGCCGCAACTATTCATACGAGCAGCCCTCAGAAGAGTCCACAAAAGGCTCGACGGCCTACTGCACCTCGTCCTTCTGGAGCGAAGTCAGCCAAGAAGCGGAAGCTGGACACTGGCACGGCAGCGACTGCGAAGGGTTCTCGGAGGAGATGAACACCTCCTGGAGAAATTCTCCCCATCACGACGTGAGCAACATCTGATTGTGAGTCCTAGGTATATTGGTAGTTAATCACGGTCATGACAGGTCTCTTTCCGACGTGGGTCTCGCCTCTTTCTGCACACACACACATGTTAATCGTTGGTCAAGAGAGATACTGAATATTGTACAAGTAACAATACAATCGATGATAACCGTGCGATACTATACTATAAATTATAATCATGGTCCCAAAATGAGAATGATGAGAAAGGAGGAGAATGACGCGCGTACATTCGGAGAACGTCCCGGGAGTCTACTGCATAAATCAAAGGACAGCCAAAGCTTCAGACAGATTGGACCGCCGTGCATCAAAGATACCAAGCCATGAAAGCCACAATGAGGGCCAGGAACCCGCCGAAGACACCAGTGGCACTGAGACGACTCCTCATCGCGGAATGCACCCGCTCATGCTGCATCCTCAGTTCCTGCATCTGCAAGCCGTGGAGACGCTGCAGCTCAGCCTTCTCCGCCTGTAGCGCCATGACTTGCTTCCGATACGTATCCTGCATATCCGTGATCATCCCGTTGTTGGTCGTCTCGAGCTCCGTTGCGCTCTGCGAGAGCAGGTCAAACTGCGCCTTCACGGCTTGCACCTGCTCGTCGGCGGCCCGCGCAGCGCTCCTTGCTGCAGAGAGTTCACCTCGCAGGGCTGACAGCTCAGCATCGCGTCGCTCGATCTCCTGGAGGGATGTCTTTACCTGTTGCTGGATCTCGCCCCTATGCTTCGCATGAAGCTCGTTGATAGCTGACTGATGAGCGGCGCGCAGCCGTCCGAATTCCTCTTCACGTCGTTTGGCGCTATCCTCAGCGGCCAGCACCTGCTGCTTGGACAACCGCTCCTTCGTCACGTTCAGCGTCTTGCCGAGAGCCGCCCGTGAGGCCTTGACATCGGATAGCTCCTTCGAGAGCCGGGAGATCTCCTGGCTCTTCGCCTTCTCATCAGCGGCGAACTGTTGACGCAGTTCGGTAAGCTGTGCTCTTAGCGACTCCGCCTCTTGCGAGGCTGTAGCCAATGCTTCCATAGTGTCGGAGATAGCCTTCTCCGCCTGTTCTAGTTTCCGGCTGCTGTTCGCGACCTGCCCCTCCGAACCTTCCAGTCGACTCTTCAGGGACGCATTGATTCCCTCAAGCTCATCAAGTTGAGATCGGATCGCGTCACACTGGCTGCGCAGCTCCGACACCATGGCGTCAGACGCAGCGAGCTCATCATGATGAATGGCGCGAAGGTGCACGACCTCCTCATCTCGACTCCTCGCGAGTTCCTCCAGTTCCTTTGCGCGGCCATCTGTCGCTAGGAATGTCTCCCTCAGAGCAGCGTGGGCGTCGCGGGCATGAGAGAGTTCGGTGGAAAGGCCCTCGATGATCGCGTCCTTTCCGCCCATGCGCTTGCGCGCCTCATCGAGTTGTTTCTTGAGTGCGTGTCTTTCGTGCGTAGCCGACGAAAGGGAAGAGTTGTGTTGGGAAAGCTCATCCTCCGTGGCTCTCAGCACGGCCTTGATCTCCGCGAGCTCTGCCTCAAGGGCACGTGTCTCGGCTCTGGCGATATCGCGGACAGCCTGTAGTTCCTTGATTTCGCGGATGGAACTTTCGTTGATACGCTCTTGCTCGGCTTTCTCTGCAAGCAATGTGGCGATATCATCGCAATGGGCAGCGTTGCTGACCTCTAGCTCGTCCATATGGTGCTTCTCCTGCGCCTACATCAAAGTTCAGAAGGTGATAAATCATGACGGAAGATTGCAACAAACCTGAAGTTGTGCCTGTAGCTTCTTCACTTCCTCAGACAACTTGCTGTGTTCTGCCTGATGGTCGCTCTCTACTCCCTTGAGCTTCCGCAGATGTTCTTCTTCAGCGGCCCGAGCATCGTCCTGAGCTTGAGAATACAGCTCGGTCATGCCAACCAAGTCAGCCTTGAGCTGCTCAATATGAGCAGCCTGTCGAGCTGTCTCTTCACGAACACCATCCAAATCTTCTGAAAGTGCTCGATAGCGCACATTCGCATCGCGTAGCTCAACATCTTTGGCTTGAAGCTCCTGAGCTTTCTGTTCAGTCAACTCGGCGAAGCTCGATTCAAGCTCTTGGATGCGCGAACCCTGCTGAGACGACTTTTTCCGAGCGATATCGAGCTCCCTGGAGAGTGACTGGGAATGCGCGCCAGCTTGCCTGAGTTCAGCCTCCTTCGCCCGGGTCTGCCTCACAGCTTGCTCCAACTCCGCTCTAGCATCCATGATCTCCTGATCCAAAAATCTGATACGTTCCAGTGAATAATCATGTTCGATCCGAAGTGCGTTTCTATCCTCTTCTAAACCTGTGAGCTCTGCTTCGAGGGAGCATATCCGCTGTGCGTCTTCCTCGCGCTTAGCTCGAATAGACCCGACTTCCTCAGTGAGGGAGTCAGCATGCCTCAACATGGCATCGAGCTCGGAACTCTTAGCCTCCAAAGCTTGCTGCGTCCGGGAATGGGAGGCCTCAAGTTTGCCATATGTCGCTTGCAATGCTTTGAGCGATTGTTCACTACCAACTCGAGCAGCATGTTCGGCCACCAGAACGTCTTCCTTTCGAGCAGACTACCGAAAAAAATAAGCATCACTCATATCAAACCCGCGCAGTTATAACGTACCTGAAGTTGAAGAGCTTCAAGTTGAGACAGGCAATCCGCGTGAACTGCCTGTAGGCTGGCTAGACTCTCTCTCCCTCCAGCACATTCTGCCTCCAACTGCGCTTTGACTTCTTCCAGAGACTGTATTGCGAAGTGTTTGGCTTTGGTTTCCGCGGAGGCATTGTCCAACGAGGAGGTTAGGAAGCCGATTTGTTTCTGGAGCGTATCGGCAGCCCTAGTTGCTTCGCCGAGCTCAGTGAGATGTCAGCGAGAATTTACGTTACGGCTACGGTCACTGATCGCTCACCTGCTCGCGAGCGGCTCCAAGTTGTGATAACGACTGGGCATGTTCCGTCTGCAAATCACTCAAATTGCTCTTGACGCCGGCAATTTCAGCTTCCAGCCTCGCTTTTTCCTCCTTCAGCAACTGCACAGCAGATTGATAGATCTCCAACTCCGTTTGAGACTCATTCAAAGATGACTTCAGACCGTTGAAGCGACCCTGAAGCTCGTCTACAGCAAGCGCCTTGCTGTATAACGCAGAGGTCGTCTCATCCAGCTGAAATGTTGTTAGCATCGCATAAGTTTCTATGCCAGCGAGATTGTCACCTTGCGCTGTAATTCCTCAAAGCGATTGGAGTCCGAGACAGAGGGTACCGAGAGCATCGAGTCCCTATCCCGATCATCTGCATCCTACAGGTCAGTTGCAGTCTACCGAGGTGTCGTACAAGCTCACCGTATCCGAGAGGACTTCCTCCATAGTTTCTCCTCAGTAAATGAGTAATCGAGTCGAAATAGCCATTATTGCCTCGGGCTGAGGGCATAGTGCTGTTCCTCCTGGGCTGTTTAGGGGACATGACGTCGGCAGAGACTAAATTGACAAGAGTATAGAGTTCTAGTCAAAAGTCGCAGAGAGACAGTGTTATATAGCGCTGACAGTGGGCACAGAGTGGAAGTCAAGACGCTTGCACGAACTGAGATTCGCTGACTTATGTGAGTACAGCCATGTGTAACCAGGTCGTACTCCTGCAGGCCAGCGTACGAGGGCATCGAGATGCTGCATGTGCAAGGATTCAACGTGGCCATCAACGTGAATATAAATTGTTGCCATAGTACACCGACGGAACATAGCACCACGACACCAGCCACGCGCATATGGCGGGCTATGAAGTTGCTCGTTGCTTACAGGAAGTCATATAGCCACGGCTGCGTTTGAAGCATTGAGATCTGGCCATCGACGTTATGTAGAGATAGAGGAGTTTGTATAGGATAGAAAGGCAGGCAGACGAATAAGTGGACCGCAACAGTGTCGCTATCATGAGAGGTCATTCGTGTCGGAACAAACAAGTGAGGCAGTCGTGCGTTATCAGCACTGAGTATCTGTAATCTTAGCAACAAGGTTGCGCACGTTTCAATGAGATACTATACTGTACAGCAGAACTTGTCCGAGACTTCTCCGCATGAGTTCATAAAAGAAATCTAGACCAACAGACCAGTGTCGCTGGGTACAGGAAGGCAGAGACCGCGATAGCGCTGAAGACGCACGATTTGAGCGCCAAGCCAAGGACAACGGGAGTCATTGACAGTTGCAATCTCCTGTCAGTTTGCACCGGTTAGTGCCTAGCACTCAGTACTCAGCGCTTACTCAGCGCTCAGCATTCAGCGGAGTCAAAGTTCTGCCTTAGAGTGCAATTAGATATCTGCAGTGCGAGATGGCCATCAAAGATGGTGGTTCTGGTTGATAAATCTTATCTGCACTGCTCACCATTGTGAAAGCGCCGTACACCACTCCGACCGCGACATTGGTGTTGAACGTTGAACGTTGAACCTCCATCGGCAAAAGCTGCAGATGAATATAAACGCCGGTGAGACTTTATATACCACACAGGAGTTGGGATTGTAGATAAACATAGAAAAATGCATATATGTGCTTCTATACTCCCGTAGGTCCTATGAGAGATTTCAAACGACCGGCAGTCTTGTGTGCTCTTTTAAAGCTCACACAGATCCTGTGAGCAATTAAAAACATATATATTTATAGATAAATCTGTTCCGGTCTTGGTTTTCCTTTGCAAGCACTCAGCATGCTTTACAATTCTAGATCTAAGTAGAGTTACCTTGGAAGGGCAGTCGGTTGCCCAAAGAGGAAGAAAGTTCGGTCAGCGCACGTTTCAAACTCAGCTTTCTCGCTCACGTCATAAGGACGCGTTCACCGTCCTGTGCTTGAAGGCCACTCTTCCTCCCTCTTCCACTATCGCCACCGGCACATCACAGACGACTCGCACCACCAACAGCACTTCCCATAAGACACCTGCCGACCAGAACACTTCCGCGGTCCCAGACATCGACGCCGGTTTGCTCGCGCCACTTCCCTCCTAGACACCGGCTACGCAGAGCGGTGCCGCCTGCGTGTGCCGTCATACAGCCGCCCTGCGACCCGTCGCCATCGCTCCTTTCGTTCTACGCGATTGCGACAGAACCCGCCTCGCAGTAGCCCGCGAAGGTCCATACGCCCTTCCAACTGCTACGTAAAAGTATATTGGTGAGTACTGGTTATTTTGCTCTCGTTTGACGTATTTTTATCTTTCTTTTCGACTACCGTCTCTTTTTATTTTCGTGCTCATTTAGGTGTATCGTATTTTTTATTGTACTGGCTTCATGCTATAATGCTATGTATGGTGATCCTGACTCCTTGCGATTGTGCCTCGTGCTGATATTTGGATGAGCCTCAACGTCTGCGAGGGATTTGTTCGGCCATTTGATAGAGCGAGTGCGAATCATTTTGATTTTGATTTTCTCGGAGTCCTCGCGAAGTTTTGCGACGGGGCCGAGATCGTGCATCGGGGCTTTGTCAGTTCTCATCTGGCAGTGGGACGGTTGCGCTGTCTCTGAAGGGTGGCTCATGAGAGGTAGATGACAGCCGGATGCATGCAGAGCTTCATGCTGGATGGACTGTTTATTCAAATGTGTGCATATATGCGCTGTTCCTGATCTGTTGAACTGTCTTTTTTCCCCATCCCATCCCTTGTCATCTTCACTGCCATCATGGCATCTCGATTTGAATCACATCATAGTATCAAACGTGCTTGCTGACTCCCGCAAAATCCCTCAGCCTGTTTGTTTTCCCCATGCATGCGCTGGCCTGCAGTCTCACATTAACAGCCTCCACCAAATTCGTGTCAAGTCTCACGAATGGCCCGCGGTGATGCTCCCGCTGCCGCTGCCTGCGAAGACGAAGCGTGTGTGCTCAAAATGCAGCCTCGCAATGACGACGGACTCGAGCCTCGAGTCGTCATCGGGGAGGTTGATGATGGGGAAGAACGGAGACAGGCGCCAACGCCCATGCTGATGTCAATGATGACAGAGCGGCGATTAGCAGTACGTGCTCGACCACTGCACGCTGCATATATTGGCATATCTTTGCCTCTTGGTAAGTGTATGTTTGTCGAATGCATCCCATCCTAACGAAATGCGCAGGTGCGCTTCGCATTGTGCCCATGCGCAATGACAATACATTCCTCGGTCCAGCTTCTACCAAAACTGCCCCGAACATCGGGGCCCCGACACTGGAAACCCGGAATTGGTAAGTGATTTGGACTAGCCGGTGCACATACTAATCGGTCGTTCTCAAGGATATGTCTAGGAAACCAATCCGGATTCCCGGACAATAGTAAACGCGCAAGACACCGCTCCGGCCAATCTCAAATGGACATCATCAGGCTTTAACACGCTGCGGCGGGAAGCGCTTCCTCCTGATTTGACCTGTGAACGCTATACCGTCTTGCGCTCTGTGCTTGCTCTCCTCCATCTCGCACGGACTGTTCGACTCTCGCCTACATGCCTTAGTCTCGTCTTTGCAGGATTTGCTCTTCATGCATCTTGTCACCACGGCAAACGTGCTGGTCGCGTCTAGTTCGCTGCATCTGCAAAACTCACTGGATCGCGCTCATTCTCGTCGCTTGTGTTTCTTGTTCTTGTCACTCGCTGTCGTGACTTGCAGTCTTAGAATTTGTACTGGCGTGACCGGCGGCTCTTCGTATCGCATTCGCAATGTACGGTACGGTATAGAAATGGGCACTCATAGTGGCTGTATTCACGATACATTGTTGTGGTTTCAAATGGATCAAAGTGGTTCTAAATGACTCAGAATGCGACTTCAGATTGAATAATGGCTCATAAGGAAGGGGATGTATTGAGAAGGGCTCACCGGCCTTGGAACAACTTGCAAAGGGAACATAGACCCTGAGACTAATTTACAATCGGACGCAAAATCTATAACCTTTTTGCAAATGCACAGAAGACCTCCGACTGGTTTACAGTTTCACACAAGTCATGCTACGAATTTAGAATCACGCATAAGACATGCGAGTGTTTCACAATCTCTCAGAGGACTTGGGTGGTCCGTTGAGGATTGGCAATTTCTCGTAAATCCCATATATATATATAGATATACGGTCGTAAGACTTGCGAGGTAAACAAGTCTTGGGTGGTTTATATACATATATATGTCTATATATTCATCTGCAGCTTTTGCTGATGTCAGCCCAAGTGGTCGCTGCATTTGCAGACGGCATTGCCCGAAGAGGAGCCTTCATGAAACCGAGGATCAGTGTGAAACTTCTTTTCAAGGGGGCGACCAACAACAAACACGCTTCAAGTTCTCAGATCAAGATCATTGGTCATGAAACGTGTCCTGTTCATCCGATGATGATCCGCAGTTCCGATGCAGTCAACTTATAGGGCATTGTGTTCACTGCGAGCACGGACTAGTTTCAACAAGATCGCTCGGCTGTAGGACTCCTGGGCCATTATCCTCAAATTCATCTCAGTATCTGCCATGTCGACGCAGCTAGTGCAGGATGAAATAAATGCGTTACGAGGAGGGCAAGTCTCATCTTCTTATTCTGGTTTATATGGCTCTTCACAGTGCATGCGCGCTCAGCGCAGTTCAAGGCTTTTTTGTTTATGCAGCAGCCGGTGCGATATCCCATTTTATCCCCGTATTTTTCCTAAATTCCTTTCAGCGGCAACAGTCTACGAATACGTCATAACGTTTGCTGAAGAAATTTTCCTGATTTGGACCCGCAGCATCACCCTCAGCAATGCGATCTTCTTGCTCAATCGTTATGTTCTGCTTTTGTTGGCGGTTTCAGAAATTTTAAACCCTTTATCCTGGTACACAGCTTTGGTGAGAAATTGTTGAATTTGCTTTCCGATGTCAATCTGATCATCCACAGAGGTGCTCCCCTCTGACTTCATGCGGAACTACTACGTCGCTGAAGATCATCTTTCATAGCTGCGAAGCTACAAACATGTTCATCGAGGCCGTTATGATCACTATGTCTATTATCGTGGCAGGTCAGCTAGACAAATGCAAGGTGCACAATAACATCATTACAGCTGCCGCATAGGATTTTCCGCTCTTCGCGTATATGCCATTGCCAATGATGGTTTCAAAGCGATTTCGGCAGTGGTTGTCCTGTCGCTTGGATTGGCCCCTGTAGCTGTCGAGCTGGTCAGTCCCGAATATTCTCATGGAATGACATAAGCCAGAATTTCAACAGTTCTTATGCATCCGAATCTCATATTATTTTGTGGTGCGACTCGGCTACTACCCACTATGCGATTACAATGCACATTTCTCCTCTTCTGTGAATACAGCGTGAGGACTACAGCATGTTTTACCAGTTTTGGCTGACTATTGTCACTGCAGACGTATGAATAGCCCTTTTATAATGTCGCAATTGTTTCTCTTCTGATCGCCATTGTAGTATTGCTGCTTGCACGAATGTGCACAACCGTAGCCGACCTAATTGTTTTGCTGTGCACGTGGGCCCGTACATACAGAATAGCAAAAGAATCCCGGAAGTCAAATGTGGGTTCATCTCTAGCAATGTTGCTACTCCGTGATGGTAAGCACATATCCACCCATGGACGATCTGTGCCTGACTTTTCTTGATACGCACAGGGACGTTATATATTACGTACGAATACAAATATCTTGGGCCTGTGCAACGCGGAGGCTCAATCAAGGGACAGGGTCTTGCTCGCTTTTTCGGTGCTCGAAATAATTCTTCTCAAATCCTCTGGTCGGCAAAGCATAGTATGTTCGTTGAGCCATATTCTATGAATTGGACGCTGATTGTCCACGCCCAGTTCGCCGGTAATTACATCAACGCGTTCTCCATTCCGTATGCAGTCGTCCGTCGTGCTCGCTGCATCACTGTAGGACTGATAAACCCTCAGGCTCTCATCGATTCTCATCAATCGCTTCCTGCTGAACCTTCGCCAAGCCTCAAACAAAGCCGCTGGTCTTGGTGCCCATTCCAACGCGATCACACTACACTTGCAGAGCACCCAATCTTCATCTCGAATCGTCGGTAACATGGGCGAACATTTGGAATATAACTCCGACCTCAGGTTCGCCGACATGCTCGAAGAGGATAACGTCGAGGACACCGAGGATAGAAACGGATGGGATGCCAGTGAAGAGATATAGAAAATCATTCAAATGTCACAGAGGTGCTGTGTGTACCACCGCACCCCAGGCCCCAAACGTAGACCTTTGAAATCCAAGGCAGGCTGGGAGGAAGAGAGCCTGGAGGGGGGGGTCAGTGTATCCAAATGTACAGAGAGGCGACGAGCCTGAGTCACACGAGATATGCACATCTTTGCTGCGTAACTAATATTGATTTTGCTTCTTTCAAGCGCTTTCCGCCTCCATCTAATCCCCTTACGCAGTGATAGCACATTGATTGATAGGAAATAGCTGATCTGAGGAGTATTTCTGCGCAGGATGATAATCATATGGCAATGGGCATTCATACGGTGCTATCCAGCGCCACGGTCCGGTGGCGTGAGATCCCGGCAGGCTTGCTGTGGCGTTCGCGATGCATCTTGCTTTTAGTGGTCGGCGGTGGCAAACGTTTGCTGTTCGCGGGCCCGGGTTGCACCATCGTGGATCATGGGCGTGAGGCCCGAAATCCGAGGAGCCGTCAATTGCAGCGAGGTAACAATTATATCCACTCGGAGCCTGCGGCCGGTTCGAAGGAAATGTGGTGTCTGCCCACCACAAATATTAACCTATTCACATCCGGCGAGCAGGATCCAACATCCTGTATATGTATTTTTTTCTGGTGCTAAAATCCACACATTGACGCAGTGTCCCAATGTCAGCACTACGGCCGACAGTTGGCGTCTTTCACAATTCGTCGACATCCTTTGCGTTTGAGCTTAAGTTTGACCTCGTGTTGATGGCGCGAATGAACATTCAATGTACCATTGTTATGTGTTGAAACAAATCTTATCTAGTCCGACAATTTGCACATTTGTTGCTTTGAGTCTTCCTAGGGCACACGACGCCAACGGAACGGATGAATGAGTTCGACCTCATCCCGGAATATGACTCCACCACAGTAGTTACCGCACGGGCTAGGGCCTGAGCGAATGAATAACAAACAAGGCGTTGACGAAGCTCACGAGTGTACATACTGACGACTACAGCTATCAAGGGTAGTACCATTCAAGTATCCCTACAAGGTGACGCAGTTCCAGTTCCCAAAAGGTAAGAAATGTGACAAATACAACAACCCAACATGGTACAAATCATTCATCCATCCGCCAACTTGATTGCAAGGGGAAGAAAGTCAAAGAAGAGCGTAAGAAAATTGCGGAGTAACGCAAGGGGTCGCTAACGATATCGCCAAAAGATATCAACATGTACTCGCCTATGCGAGCATCACGATTCAACGCATATATCCACACAACGTAGTTTCCAACTATCCTTGCAATCACATGTTCTTTCCTTCCATCCGGTTCCTTGTCATTTGAAGCCCGTCGCTGTTGCTGTGCCAATATGTCGCTCACTCTTGGGCGGATGGCCTCGGAGGGACAGCTCCCACGCTGAATCTGGCTGTCTTCTCTGACGGCTGACGGACGGGCATCGCATACGACTTTAGAGCATCCGACGGACTCGGCAACGGCGACTTATCCATCACGTCGATCATCTCGTGGGACTCGACGTCAATGAAAACTTCCTGGCCCTGCAACCAACAAAGAATCAAATGATTCGTCAGCGCTTCGGCCAAAGAGGACGAGAGGGGAGAAAGAAGTCACAGGATTCATCACACTGACCCGCTTCCCCATGTCGCCATGCATGCTGAGACCTTTCATGTTCGCTCGGCTGATCTCGCTCGCGCCAGTGCTCGCACCTACATTCCCGTACTTCCATCCAGCGCGCGAGTTGAGACTTGACATCAGCGAATTCGTGTACAGCTTTGAGAGAGGCAAGTTGAAAATCAGGTGTAAACCCGCGGGCTATATGCGTAGCATAATATGGAAGACGTGAGCAGCAGAGATACCAAAAATCAGAATTTATCACTAACCGTAGCGAGGAAAAGGATAAGATCAATAATGGCACATAAAGCGGTGATCAAACCGGTCTGGACAGTCACTACAGCATTTATCAATGTTATGAGTCTGCCAAGTAATGCCGTATCGATTGAGTACTGACGTCTGATGATTTTGTTGACGATGTCATCAGTCTGAGAAAACCCAGTTCTGTGCTTTCTCTACAAGGATATAGAGGCGTATATAGTGAATTACGGTTAATAAAGAAGGATTGTTGCATACCAGGTGCCAGACAAGCGCCGTCGTGATCGCGGAGTCGGCGACAGCCGAGAACGCGAGCCAGATGATGACGATCACCTCGAACTGCTGGAAGTGAGTAAACTCCGGTATCATGCCCACGGCGATCGATGTGCCGAGACCGCCACCTAACTCATCAATTCAGTGTCGAGTAGAAACAGTAGAAATGTGGAACATACACCATTGGCAGAAGGAGCAGAACATGATGAACAGTACGGCAGGGATACTACCAGTGAGAACTTTGACACGCCAAGCGAAGAACATCTGTACAAACATGGCGATGAATGCCTATGAACAATATCAATAATCGAACCGCTTCGTGAAATGAGGTGCTTGAGATATCCGTACCGTCATCGCAGGATCTAGAGATGATGGCCGGTCAGCAAGTTCATATGGAAAATCCGGTGTCGCAATCACCTGTGCCGAAGACTAGTACGTATGTATCAGCATTGATATCTTACTATCAGTGTAAGCTATTGCTCACCCCAAGATGCATAGTTTAAACTCTTGATATCGCCTGCCAGGATCGATTATGAGTGCATGTTCCCGCATGTATGTGTTGATCACACACGTACCGAAGCCGTTCACCAAAGGCATATACACAAACGCGATGTCAAAGGCGCAGTTCAGTGTGTCGCATAAGAAAAGGAGGCCGACCTGCACGTGAACCTAAATGATTACGCAGAAACAAACGAACAAAGAGCACTCACGAATAATTTCATCCATAGCTTGTCACTGGAGCTCAAAGTCAGGTCGCAGTCCCGTCAGAGGCGTGTATATCACGTACCGTTTGTACACAGTGAAGTACAGGAACGTTTGTGTGATCATGATGCCATACAACAGGATGTTGAGGACGCAGCCGACGAAGATGGGGCCATAACTGTCGCATGCGATGAGTGTTCAGCGTTCCTGATTGTAAGACAGGATACACACGTCTCTACCGCTGGGGAAGGCATCACCGGTATCGTCAAATGATTGTTCGCAAAGGTATATCAATCGTATGAATGCGTATACACGGTCGCAGGTGAAGTATCGCTGGAGGGTGTCACCAGGAGGGGAATGGAGAAGGGGAGAGAGGAGAGGCGGGTGCGGACAGAGACCCACTCGAACATGCCACGGCTTATATATATCGGCTGTATGAACATCGGGGACGGCCGTGCAGGAATTCGTCACAGGATGATTGACGTTGGGCAAGCTTGAACCACGCGAGTTGCCATACGAGGCAGGAAATGGATAAGTGTGACATGATCGAGCCACGAGGATACCAACCTGCCACTGGCGCCTGCCGAGATCGGCCATCCCGTCATGGAAGTCATCATAATAGAGGGCATTCGCAGGGAGATGTACCGTAAGTGTCTTTTGCATTCAGTTTTTAGGCATGTCTTCTCAGCGCTGTCAGAAACATTTCAGACATACACGACGAAAAAGACGGACATTCCGCAAGTGTGGAGCGTACCAAGTCGTGCAGCTCTTGTGTGAGAAACGCGAGGCCTTGACTGGAGAGACGCTATAATCTTAGCTACGAGACTTTTGTTTTCTACGGCATTCTAATATTGTCTCGTGCAAAGGTGCTTCCACAGGAATACTTTCGCCAAAGCGTAGATGATACATGTTCAACTTGCATCAAATCACACTATTCGCGAAGGGTGGCCACATGGGAAAGCGGGGAAATGTCAATAACGAGACTCAGAGCAGAATCCAAGTCTCTCACCCAATGTATACCAATGCGGCGCACATCATATAATGTCAAATCAAAGTCATAATAAGAACGACAGCTATATCAGCTAGCATCAGTGCCGGGGATTCAGAGAAAGATTCTCTCACGCCCGTAGAGGCATCTTCCGCGAATGCACATGTCCTCACGCGAGCTATGCCATACGTTCGATGGGATGAATGCTTGTGCAGGATGCCTAGGCCGGTATAGCCTATGGTGGAAGGACTAAATGACCGCGCATGGCGGGCTTGGTGTTGCAGCAGTTCGAAATGCATCCAGATGGCGCAAATCACGGTGCCACACTCTCCAATGTGCCACATCTGCCGATTTCATATCTGCGGCAAAAATTCACGAAAATATATTTTGAGGTGGGCTCCATTAGAGACAATGAAATTGAACAGCGCATCAGTAAGAGACATGATTTGAGGAAATCTCACCTGCACGCAACGCGTACGGCGCCAAGGCTTGGAAGGCGAGTTCAGACATCGAAAGAACCTTAGAGGTGCCACAAGACCAGATAAGTGCGTAGCCGAACAAGTCACCTGTTGAGCATGAGCGAAACACGAAGAGAACACTTGGATTCGAATGTGCGAGGTGTGGCCCAAGTTACGCTGAACCGACAGCAAACTACAATTCGGAGTGTCAAGCAGCAATTTTCCGCATGGGGTAAGATAGATGGTAGCTCTGGCGCAATGCAACACACACGGAGAAAAAGACCAAATACCGAGCGAGACGAATAGCCCTACTCACTCATCAGCTCATCCGCCTCCTCCCCCTGCTCCTGCTCCCCATCCGCCTCCTCGCCCGTCTTAACCTCATCCTCCGCGATTTCCGTCTCGCCCAACTGTACGACCTCCCCATTCGCGGCCTCCCACCTAGCCCTTAGTCCCACCCTAAATCGCACCATCTTGATGCCCACGAGTTTCAGCAGCTGCGCCTGCTCTGCGTTGAGCGTCTTTCCCTCCTCGCACACCGTATGCGGAGTCTCGAGGGTCGGCACGCCCCGTTGCATCTTTGTGCGCAGGCCGAGCTTGCGCAGCTGTGCTTCTTCGTTGTGCGGGAACGGCTCGGGAGGCGTTGAATGCTGCTGCATGACCGGCCCCGCGGGAAGCGTGACGGTGCGGGAGGCCGTGTTGCCTGCGCGCGCGAAATCGGGCTGCTTGAAGTCGTCGAACCATGCGATGACCTCGTCCGGTGGTGTGGACGTGAAAAAGAGGCCAACTTGGCCTTTTATTTGCTGGTGTGGCCGTTCAGCACCCAAGGATGTTAGAGACACAATGTGGAGTCTTTGAAATACCTTGGCTAATCTATGCAATCCCATGCGGTACTCCTCCTCCGGTGTTGTGCCTATAGCCTTCGCCATGACTGCCCCTCGACCAAAGAACATCCGTGCAGAGCTAGTTGCAAGTCAATTATGGTCCTACTACTTAGTAGAAAGGATGCGTACTCTTTCCATAGTTTTCGCACAGTTTTGAGATGCGAATTTCGCATGTTCCCCACCTCGAACAACCAGCAGTACTCCCATTTGTCTGCATTTTCTTGCACCTGCACCCGCCGGTCAGCTCAGACCGGCCTACATTGACAAACTCTCGCACCTCCTTTAGCAGTGCATTTTTATGTTCCCTGGTCTTCTTGGTGACCTTTGTCAGGGACACTACGAATGGCCCTCAATGAGCAACCCGCCATACCATCCTCCCACCGAGCGGTCCTCACCGACTTTCGAGCGCTTTGACTTGGGCATGGCTTCACTTTACCAAATGTATCGTACTCGTACACAGGCAAGAAGAGATAGCCCAGAAACGACCGAAAGAGGTATCCAGCCAGAACGACGTCTGCTGTTTTTCAAGCAGTGGCGCAAATATGGAATGCAGATGCAAGTGCGAGCGCCCGTACCGATCTAATCAAAATTTGGTCCTTTTATCTAATCTTCCTCCTTAATTCCATTTTTCATCGTTTGTTCTACTTTATTGTCTCCACGTTGTCTGCAACGATGGGTACACAGGCCGACGCACCCAGGGTCTCGCCTTCGACGCTCACTGCTCTCGAGGATGCTCTGCTCAACACCGCCGGGAACGTCCCTCTGCACAACCGCTTCAGGGCCCTCTTCACGCTCAAGGCACTGAAGAATAACGAAGCTGTCAAGATCATCTCAAAGGGTGCGCAACATGCATCAATGCGATCCGGGTATCTGGGTTCTCTATGATTCAATGGCGCTGATTCTTCACCTGCCTTCCTACTAGCATTCTCGGATGACAGCGCACTCCTGAAGCACGAGCTCGCGTACTGTCTTGGCCAGATGAAGAACGGCTCTGCGCTTCCCGTGCTTGAGGACGTCCTCTCAAACGAAAGGGAAGATCCGATGGTGCGGCACGAGGTGCGTAAGTCGCGGTCCTTCACCCTCCCATTCCTGGAAGCTCACGCGAGGACAGGCCGCTGAAGCCATGGGCGCGATCTCCTCGACCTCTTCTATACCTCTACTCCGAAAGTACCTGTCGGATTCGAATCGAAGTGTCAGTGAGACATGCGAGATTGCGTTGGCGAAAATCGAATGGGACAACTCGGACGAAGGCAGGAAGCATTGGAGTTCTGCTGCATCCTCATCAGATCAGTACGCGGCTGTCCTTACTTTCCTGAGGTTTTTCTTGCTTAATAAATTGCTCGCTAGGACATACACCTCAATAGACCCCGCACCTCCCTCATCAAAGCTACTCTCAGGCAATGCAGCTCCGCAAGATGCCTCAGAAGAGAACATCATCAGCCTACGCGCTGCGCTTCTCGACAAGTCCCGCTCACTATTCGAACGGTATCGCGCAATGTTCGCACTACGCAATATCGGCACACCAGCTGCCGTCGACGCGTTAGCAGCTGGCTTCTCTGACGACAGTGCTCTCTTCAAGTACGTTCTCGCACCCACATCTCCATATCACATGGTCCCATTCATCACCATTATGCTCTTCTCAGACATGAGATTGCATTCGTCTTCGGTCAACTTCTCTCCACCCATTCGGTTCCGTCTCTCCTCACCATCCTCCAAAACCCAAATGAGTCCGACATGGTTCGACACGAAGCTGCCGAGGCCCTTGGAGGCATCGCCACGCCTGAGGTCCTGCCCTATCTCAAGGAGTGGATGCAGCGACCGGATTCGCCGAGGGTCGTCCGTGAGAGCTGTCAGGTCGCGATTGACATGTGGGAGGTGCGTCATGTACTGGTTATCCTCAATTGCTCATCCATTGACTTTGAATCTCACTGCAGTATGAGAACTCGGGCGAGTTCCAGTACGCCAATGGCTTGAGTGATGGCTCCACTGCCGGTGCTGTGGAGGCAGTTGGGGCATGACGTTGTATAATTATCTGATCGCATAGTTTGTGTATCTTCTACTGGATTATTTGCGCACATACGTTTGACTGTATTTCTAGATGCATTGGCGCTCCTGAAATTTATAGCCTCGCATCGACGTTATGTGAAATGGCCATTTCTTTCCGACGACATATCGTGGCATATAATTCGCTAATCACTGCTCCAGGAGCAGAGGCCAACAGTCAACACACCGGCACGACAAATATACAGAGAAAACGCAAGATTCTAGATACAACTGCGCCACCTCACTCGGTATCAAACACCAGGCACCTAATCTCAATGGACTCTCTATGCGGCGCCTCCGGCGAGCTCGTCGGATCCGGGAATGCGGAATGCGGCGTCAGCCTCGCCCTGTCTACCTCCGAGTCGTAACACTTGATCAGCGTCACCTCCTCCGGCGTTTGGTTCGACAGATAGTACCAGTGGTGGTCCGGGTTGTAGCGTACACTGAACGTGCTGCCCTCGCGGTGTGGATAGATAAACCGGACCGAAACTAGATCATGTTCCGTATCGAGGTAACGCCAGTCGGAAACGGCGAGGGGCTTGTGGGCGACAGGGTGGTGTATCGGCCGCCAAACGTTGATGATGCGCACGCGTCCCTTGAGAAGACGGTCGGCTTCATCTCCGAGATGATAATGCACGCGCTTGACAGATGCATCGAAGGTCTGGTCAATGTGGACGCGTTCCTTTGAGGGGGCGTTCGTCAAGAATGAGCCTATCGTAGTCATTGTCAACTCACCACTGGGCCTCGATTTAACGGTCCAGTAATGCCTTCTTGCGGCTTGCGCCTGGAACGAAAGTGAGTACAGAAATGTCATCATTGTGAAATCAGACGAGCTGACCTGATGGTATGGTCAAAAATATAGACCCGTTTAGCACCAACCTCGCGCTTCAGAAGCTCCTCAACCTCTTTGTAGTACACAGTCTTGATCCTTTCATCGTCATCGAATTCCTTCTCAGCACTGACATGCTTGACAAACTGAAAACCGGTCGTGTCAATCGAGTACTCCGACTCTCTGCCTCGTGCATCTTGGATGACTACGGGATGAGGGTCGAGGCCGATGTTGTTCTGCGGCTTTCCCTCTGGAGGCGTCTCGACGTACTGGAACGGAGCCTCGTTGCCTACAGGGGCATAGTAATTGAGAGTGGTGGGTACGTCATGAGGAGTAAGGGTCGCAGCGGTGGCCATGATGCAGTTGCTTGGGAACGATTTGCACTTCGTCCACTCTCCCGGCTGGTTATATAGCTGCATTCTCCTCCGAGAGTTTGTAATGATATGCTCAGTCAGCAGTTCCCGCACTGTAGCGTCATTGCCACCGCAATCAATCGTTCACAGGGACGGCCGCTGAGACGCTCTGGTGAGGTGATTGTCGTGCTTTGGAAGTCTTCTGACGCCACTTCTACAGTGTTCATGTGAGCATTCTCGAGGCCCGGAATGGCTTCATAATACATGGTATTGCTTAGTAAGGAAGCTCCAGGCTGCGATGCTATTCTGCGGTCCTCGGGAAATTACTCATCCACGGAAGCAAAGCAGATTTGTGATGCACTCGAGTGCTCGTCCTTGGTAGTTCGTCATCCCGCATTCGCATTCCTAAAGAATGATGGCAGCATTTAATAGCAGGCAGCGTTGGCCATTCGCTGGTACTTAGGAGGCAGGCGATCGATCGAACACACTAATAGGCTTGGCATTGCACAGATACTTCCGCTATACGATGGTCGCAGCTCATCTTTTAACCTTCTGAATGTTTGAATAGCATGGGAATCGCATCGTCGGAGTGAGTAATATCCCGCTCATGTTTATGAAGAGCCAGCTCTATCTGATAACTAAGTACAGCTTGTAGGTTTGTGAGTCGACACGCAAATGATGCATTGATACTCGGAGTGTGTTTCGATAAGGAGTAAATCACCCCAGGGTCACGTACGCACTGTGATATGACACACACGCTCGCAAGTGAGAGTGCGCTGAACCCGCATATGCCTTCGGGCACTGCGCGACGGTTTGTCGTCTGAGGTCATATGAGTGTTGTTCGAGTGTTGGTGGAAACCGGAACGCACTTACTGCCACTCCTATCGTCACTAAAGAGCGATCTTGTATCGCTTTTGTTATCGACGTACATCACATATCGTGTCGCTCTAGGCTAAATTGGCCGCCCTTGAGCGACTCAAGTCCACTGACTTGGGTATTTCTTCAACGCAATGGATTTTGAGCCGAGAAACCCTGTGCATCCGGGCAAGTCATTTGAGGTCTCTTTGACAGTGTATTCCACGCATATGAATAGTTTCGGTATCATTAGTTTCATCCGGCTTTCGAGGTAAATGTTTGCGGTATCTCGGTGACACGAACGCACGATTCAGCTGGACGATCTACCTACTACTAACCGATTTCTCGATCGAGCATATTTGCATGTGTCATTTCCCAGAGTTTTTGGCCCTTGAGCTTGATGATTGACCAAGAAAATTGCAGGCCATGAATTGCAAGTGAAAGAAACAGTAGAACAGGTTGGTCGCGCGCAACCGCAGCAGCGTGCACATTAAAATGGAACAGGCGTCACCGTGAAAGATTTGAAACAACGGGTCGAGCTCACAGGGGCCGAGCATCGGGCTAGCACATAGTCCGGGGATTGAAGAGCGACACAGTATAGTTGTGCCAAATGAGTTACTTCGGAGTAACATTATTGATTTGCTTCCTATTCAACCAAAACTACTAGTACTATAAGGGATGGTCGTTCAATACTAATGTGGGCATGAATAGGTCATCAAGATACTATCGAGAGAGATCAATCAGTAGTAATCAACAACGTCTGAGGTCATCGAGCAGCTATCGAATCATTAAGTTCAAGCAATCATGATCGTCTCATTCGCTGTCTGCAAGTAAGGTTGTGGGCTAGCCTGCATCCCACACATGATCAGCATCACCTGCAACATCGCACACTGACTGCCAATCTGTACTTACGCCGACAAGCACGAAGTGGGTGGCGCTCAGAACGGCCTCGCCTGAAGCAAAACCCGCCGGAATCGGAACGGTGAAGTTCTCGTACGGATAATAGTCGCCAGACTGGTAGGTGGGATTGAACGGGCCAGTGTAGAGAGTGTTGCCGAGACGCTCAATGGGATCAAAATTAGCGCAGCCACCGAAATCCGCACAGGAGATGAGATTGATAGCAAGGCCGACTTCGACTGAACCAGTGAGACTGTCCTATAATGCGCCAAATATATTAAAAAGAAATAGAAGATGAATGAGTGCACAATATGCGTGGAGATCTTTTGAGAACGCACCGGCTTGTCAATCCGCACAATGAGGTCGCTACCTGCACTGACAGTTGTTCCGGACACAGGCTGACTAATGTCAATGTTCTGCGCAAATGCAGAGGCTACAAAACAGCCGAGAGTGGCAAGACGTTTGATAGAGGCGAGCATAGCGTGAATGAGCACTGGGGTGGCGACCTGGTCAGAATTGTGGGACCTGCCGTCGTGGGTTATATATGCGCTCATCTGCCGATTGTGACCGTTGTAGTGCGCTGCCCGTTTCAAGTCGATGATCAATAGAGAGCACCGCATAATTCGAGGTCGATTGGTCATAAGGCGGGCAATGCTTGCCGTAATTTGCGATAGATAGCTTTTCAGAGGCATCGGGATTCGGTGCCTCATCCAGCAATGATGGATTCTAACAGAGTCTCTAAAGATATAAAGTTGGCCGGGCACTGTTACTTTGCATAGCACGTTCGTGGGCTGCAGATGATCTTCACCTGCGCTCGTTTTGACCTTTTCGTACTGCCATACCTGCTTGGATTAAGTGCCATTATGATAGGAATGCAAGGGCGGACTGATAGCCCTTCAACAAGGGCAAATTCTCCGTTGACGTATATGAATCCGGTCGTGGATGCAGATTTCATATAGATGAGGAACCGTCAAGTTGATTGGTAGGTGGCTTGCGTCACCAAAGCAAAATATGCTCAGTGTGTCATCGGGTGACACGCACCTTGTGTTAAGCCATCTTCAGCGCTGTATTGAAACTCTCGAAATTAGTGGGCACCAGTGCCATCAGCTTAAGCGCGTGAATGTCCCACAACAACTGTGAGCGCTAGAAAAAAATGACGGACAGGAAAAAGTCTGCAAAATGTTGCATCATTACGATATTCATCTTCGTTCCTCGATACAGGTGAACGCACTGGCAGCGCAATGTTTTGACCAAATGAGCCAACTCTGAAATCGTGTCATTCGATTTAAGAACACTCACGTCCTTATCTGATATCGATACTGAAGTGTCAATGCAGCACCGACCTGTGGCATACAATGGATGGAATCCGATGATCCAAGACCTTATCCGGAGCACGCTTCGGCGCAATTGGCAATGCTTGTGAATGGGGCTATGTCGAAGGCAGATATACTGAGAATCACTCATCGATTCTAGCTACAATGACCATCATAAGCCGAAGGAGATCGAAGGACCGGAGCACGGAGAGACTTACTATTTCTCTAATGCACCATAAAATACATAGCATTCTGAAGCATAGGATTGCTGCCCCGAACGCTGATTACTAAGGCGTAGGATGCATGATCACCGCGAAGAAAATATCTGATGACCTACCAGGTCCTGCAGTGGGTCAAGAGGTAGCTCGAACAGTACTGAGCAAGCATCGCGAATTCGGCGCGCTAGGACGACGATCGCGTCACGCTCTCGCCACCGGCTGGCGCCATGAGCTTTCAAAGTTTCTTGTGCTGGCTTCGACAGATATCAACTAGTAGTGCAGCCGTTCAGCAAGTGGTAGACTCGGCCGCGGATGCGTCGACTGCTTCTTCCACTTCGGCGTTTCCGGCAAAAGCACGAAGTTGTGTCGAGCCCCCAGATCTGTCTCGGTTAATTTGCTCCAGTCGTCTCTGTTCAGCAGCACCATGGAAGTTGTTTAAATGCAATGTATCAATTTCCACCAGTGATTATGTGTGGTAGGCGACATATTAAAGCGGTACAGTCACATGGCGCACAAGAAGAATAAGGACGAGTATGAACGCAAGCACAGCAAGGATGACATGGAAAAACAGAAGCTCTCCACGAATGCCCTTGACGACACCTTGAATCCGGGCTACTGCGTCCTTGACGCCTTCCAAACCCAGAGCACGCCGGGCTTCCACCAGTTCGCGGCAGCTCCTCCATCCCGGACATGCATGGTCGGCCCGTGCAAGGGCAAAGTCAATGATCACGAACCTTGCCCAGCCCTTTCTCAGTACGTTCCTCGTCTCAAAGTCGTTGTGTTGTATCTTGTTCAGGTGGAGAAGCCAGAGCTGGCAATAGAGTAAAATCCTATAGTGTTTCGTCAGAGGACTGGGTCCGAGCCTGACATACTCCGTGACACGCACCTCTCTATGAGCTCTAGCGATGAGAATCTCACCCCGAGATCGGCCAGCGAGGTGCCTTCGTAGGAGAATGCAAGGACCCGCCCACCATGCCAGTCATAAGCCCCATAGAAATGCGGCGTGACAAGCCTGCAGAGCCGTGGCAAATGTTCATAGATTTGCCTTTCATCTTCCAGGAGTCTGCATACGCCCACGTCCTCCCCGTTCAATAGATTCGGGAACTTGAGGACCAGGTTCGTGCTCGGCGATGTATGAACAATCGACCACCTCCCCACATCAGTACGATCGATTTTAACGAACGGGGTGGATCCGCCAGCCTTCGTGAGAAGCGGGCAGTCGGCGAGAGTGAGATTAATTGGCTGGAAGTGGGGAATGTGAACGCTCATCCTGATGATAGGCTGAGGACGGCAATCAGAATAGCAGACACAAGTGAAACCAGACACTGATCAGCTTACCTGGTGGTTGAGCCTGGCAGATAGGAGAATTCCGTCATCGGTTTCTTGCCTTCCCATTGGTGGCAGCGGCACATTATCTTCTGGAAGACGTCTGAGGTGAAGCACTTGCATCAGGGTTTCGTCTGTATCATCGACGGTCAGAAGCATATAGACAAGTGCACCCCAGAGCGCCAGATATCTGTCAAAATCCGGTTGTCGTGCATCCTCGTTCAGGCCATTTCGACTGAAAGGATGGGTGTCAGAGATGTAGAAGACGGGTCTCCGGTCGTGAAGGTAGGAGATATAGATGACGACATATCTGTCTCCGCCAAAAATGACTGCCCAACGCGTCTTGCCTATGGCGGCCGCAGAGGCAAGCTAGGTGCACAAGGGTCTCAGTGTGCTGATCAGAGCTGAAGGGAAAGGACAGGTGAACCTTGAGGAGAATAGCGTGAGCACCTGTGAAGGGTGGTCCCTTGAGCGGTTCCTCGAAAGGCGATACAGAACCTCCCATTTTCTGGATCTCCTGGATGAAGCCGTCCACATCATTTTTGAATGCGTCGGCGGCCTTGTTCTCCCCCAAGATGACAACCTTGTCTGTGCCCCCTATGCAGAAGATTGTGTCGGGTTTGTATGTGCAATCCGGAAGCACGAAGTTGTTCCATGTCCTGTCTACAATTTGTGACGTGATTGACTTGTATGCCTTCACAACAAGGTTGGAAATGGCAACCATGCTATTGTTGCAGTCGTCTTCGTAGCGGGTATGCAACGTTGAGTCTTGCAAGGTCTCCTGCATCGATTCAAAACGCGAGAGCACGCTCTTCCCCTTGGGCGCGTAAGTCGTCTGATTGGCTTGATTCGCATATTGTCCCTCGTTCAACTTCCCTATGAGCCCATCCCGCATATGCTTGGACAAGTCGCTGACGTGCGATATACGAATAGGGATATCCTTGGTGTCGGGTGCATAGTCGTATTTGGTAGTGGTGTGCTTCTCTGTCTCTGCTAGCGTGCTCTGATCGATATTTCCGTACTCGACGACGAGAGTGTCTTGCAGATGACTGTCGGGAACGAGAAGGTCGCGCCAGCTGAGAGCTGTCGGTGTGGATGCGATAGCACCACCGTCCGTCATCATGGTCGTTGCGTGACGTCGTCGCTGTGGTCGACGTTGCAGACCGTGGCCACGCAGCGAGGAGAAAAGCCTGAGACCAAACGGAAGGACGAGGACGACGGGGAGGTCAAGTCGCCGCGGCAGGGTGGATTGCAGTTGCCTGCAGAGGCTTGAGCTGCGGCGGGGTGCGGATCGAGATACGAATGGAAGTAGAGAGAGTTCCACGAAAGGAGGGTAGGTTCCAGGAAGAGAGAGACTAGCACCGACTGGTAGCCGAGGATAAGCGATGCACAGCAGTGACTACGAGAGCACAGACATTGATGATGCAGTGGCTGAAGCGCTCACTTCCCTCCACCCCGACTCTCGTCCTCCTCCTGCCTTCTCACCATCCTCTTTCCCCGCCGACCATGTCTCCGTCGTGCAAGCACTCCTTGGCCTCCGCGCACCGACGCGTGAAGGAGAGACTTCGTGGATCGTCTCCGCATCAAGAGACAGTCTTGCTTGGCGAGAAGGCGAGATAGCATGCGTGTCTGAGCGACCACGACCCACTCGACACCTCACAAGAGCTCTCCTTTCTCGAGTCGTCCCACACTCAGCTCGCCACCTACCACGCCGTCATGCGCATCAAGCTCGCGCTCTCCATGGTCTGCCGTGAGTGGAACGCGCTCGCCCGGCCCTTTCGGTACGAGTTCATCTGGATTAGCCGCGCCACACAGGCACAACTCCTCGTGCGCACGCTCGTTACCGAGTCGTTCCAGTACCCCTACTCTTGCGCCAGTGGCAAGTACCTCCGCCGCCTGCACATCGAGACGCTCGCTCTCGAGCGCTGCTCCCCAGCCGATCTCCGCACCATCCTCGAGTTCGCGCCCCACCTATCCATCTTCTCCGATCACCGCTCCGTCCGCCGGAGTCTCCTGGAAAACCCGTCAGACCCACGATGTAGCCCGGAGGAGATCTTGAGGCTGGTTGCACATCCAAAGATCCGACGCCTCAGCTGGACCTGCTACGACGACCGCCCCTTCCAGCTGCGAATGCACCCGCTTGAATGCAACCTCACGACGCGACTCGAGTATCTCGAGCTCTCGTGCTACTCTCCGCACTTCCGCGCCATCCTCGCCGAGTCCTTGGAGATGCCGAGACTCATGAACCTCTCCGTCGTCTCTTCCGACTTCAGCTACACCGGACCTGGTTTCGCACAGTTCTTCCAGGCGCACGGAAGCAAGCTCAGCCAGCTCGAGCTCGGGCACTCGTCTGCGATCATCGAGGAGCACTACCTCACCACGCCACATCACGTGCTTCAGTTACAGCAGAACGCGCACGCGTTGCGCCCGATCCCGCTAGCGGATTGGTGCCCGAATCTCCGCGAGTTCATATGCTCCGCTGACGCCGAGTGGCACTGGCAGTCGCCTGACTGGATCGCGCCACATATCCTCCTCCCTGCGCACCCACGT
>NW_024468517.1:854873-863218 GCF_001632365.1 Laetiporus sulphureus 93-53 | reverse complement strand
CACTACCTCACCACGCCACATCACGTGCTTCAGTTACAGCAGAACGCGCACGCGTTGCGCCCGATCCCGTTAGCGGATTGGTGCCCGAGTCTGCGCGAGTTCATATGTTCCGCTGACGCCGAGTGGCACTGTATCAAGATCCTCATGGAAATACCGTAACGTGTACGTCAAATTGGGTGGTTCAATCATCACAATGGCATCGCAATGGTGATGAGCTGCCAGAATTGCGTCTCACGATGTGTGTCTTTTCCTTGAAATTTCACCCCAAGGTGAGCTGAAACCTGCAAAATTTGCAAACACCAGCTACAGCACAAGGTCAGTCAGACAGAAAATATATAACAATGCGGTGCGTGTCGGAGTACTAGTCGTGGAAAAATGCCATCTTCCTCACGTCAACCCGGTACTCGTTCCTGATTGACGTGATTGCGCAGCCTAGATCGTATGATGCAGTTCTCTACCGTGCGACATATCCCTAGACTTTGCTAAGTCCTCCTTGTTGTTGAGTGTCCTTTGCTGCATGCTGTTGAGTCTTTGCCGGAGTTACTCTTCGGCAATGCATAGCCCAGACCAGGAACATAGTACGATGCTCCGCCATCGTTGCGATCCGGAAGGCATAGCGGTGTTCATGGGAATCCTACTACTCGAGCAGCTGGGAACTTCCTCCGATATTCAATTTTGTATGATGAAACGAGGGACTCAGAGTGTGATCGCAGCACGACTAGGATGTATGAATCAATCAAATACAGAAACACACTGCTCTGATGGCCTATAAGAGCAGTGCTCGAACAGATGAGTTTATTCCGAAGTTTTCTAGCTCATCAGGCTCATCTCGAGAACGCTTCGAGCAATGGCGAGTAATGTGAACGAGACTGCGATCCCAAAGGAGGAACTCGCTGCAATGCTTCAACTGAGGTGAGGAGTATCATTATCACACCAGATTTTGCAATGACTTGGCCTATCGTTCAGCTATGTCTACTCATACTGCGCCGTTGCGATAGCTGGTAATTGGCAGATCTCTCCGGCGGGCCAGTATGTCACTGATTAGAATTGATCGCAGCGCTTATCTTCTTCGATTACGCCGCGACTGTACCCCAAGAAGCCATCCTCGTGTGGTCCAAGCCAACCAACAAATTCTCCTTTCCCTCGATCTTATTTCTTCTAAATCGTTATCTGCTTTTGGTCATGGGTATCTCGTTAATCCTAATAACGTTTTGGTGGGATACGTCTCTGGTAAGTGGAGAGACACATTCATGCTTGCCTTTGCGTGAGTCTTGACCGACGTTTTCAGGAGTACGTCGTTTAATCTTCAATGTAAACACCATCAATAGCGAGAGGGTCCTTTGGATAGGTGTGCAGCTACTAGCAACTTGCAAATTATGACCACCGTATTGTTAGAACTGGTGATAGCAAGTGTGTGCCTTCTCGGGGTCACCCTCACCGCATTCAACAGCTTATATACCTCCCTAGTCTCGTCCGCTTTGCGTGTCTATGCGTTCAACGAGAGGAGATGGATACCCGCGCTCTTGACAGCTCTCCTTGGGATTGTTCCGGCATGCACGGACATTGTGAGAATGGTGGCAGTACCACAAAGGACTGGCAGGTGCTACTGGTTATTGTCACGTGCGTACGCGCGTTTCGGTTTTTCGATCTCCGCCCGGCTCTTCCCGTGGCGCAGCCAGCCGCGCGCACAGTAGCACCTATAACGTCTGGAACCGAGACTAGGAGCCTGGGTCCTGCAACGCTTTTCTCTGACCTGCGTTCTGGCAACCTTCCGGCACTCATGCGCTTCATCCTCACGAACGTCTTTACGGCTTGAACTCTCCGTATGACCGAAGCATCGTGGCTAGATGCATCGGAATAGACTGCGGGTCTGTGTGCTACTTCGAACGCTCCAAGCCGCCCTGATTGCCCGAGGTCTGGTGTCTCCTGGCTCGACATCAAGCACTCCACTCGTATGACGACAGTCTTCTCTACGTAATAAGACACTCCAGTGCCAGAGTGTCCACGAACCCAAACCCATTGCACTTCAGCATGTCTACACATGGATCGCCTCTCCGACGAACGCACGGAGTGTCCGCCGTCAACAACTCCCAACCCTTGAATACGATTGCTCTGTTTGGCGCTAGGGGCATGCTAGGCAGTGTCATCCTCTCGGCTCTACTCGATTCGCCTGTGCAGGGTTACCACCCTAGGATCACCGTCTTCCTACGTCCTGGGAAGCCTTTGAAGCGGAATCTTGCGGACCATCCCCAAGTGCTCATCATTGAGCTTGATTATTTCGAAGAGGGGACTGCTCTCGCCCAACACCTTCGAGGAGTGGATGCAATAATCAGCGCGTTAAGCGGGCCTGGAATATCGGCGCAGTATCGGATCCTGAATGCCGCAATCGAGGCTGGTCAGTTAGAATACTCCTAAACATACCCATCCTGTGCATGACCATGGCGCAGGCGTTAGACGTTTCTACCCATCGGAATACGGCTTTCATCAGGCGTATAGGGCACCAGGAGACCCTGGAGGGCGCATTATGCCTGTAAGTACCAAAGTGCGACACTGGTTTATTTGCTATATTCAATCTCTCTGCAGCTTTGGGATGAGAAAGAGCGCTTTGCAGAGCACCTGAAGCTCCACCCTGCAGTAGAAGCGGGAAATTTGGAGTATACATTCATTGGTGTTGGGGATCTCTATGATCAGGTTCGTCTGCTGTACCATCAGCGGCCGTATGGTGTACTGACGTTCTCTATGTAGCCAACCGAGCCTTTCTGGTGTGCTTGGACTTCTGACCGCGAGTCTTATGAAGTCCCAATCGTCGGAGACCCCAACGCTCGCGCCGATTGGTCCTGCACGCGCGACGTCGCGCGCTACGTCGTCGCGACGCTCAGCAAGCCCGCCATTTCTGCCAATGCGTACCTGAACTTCCCGAGCGAGACGCTCTCTCAGCACGCCATGGTCGAGCTGTTTCGCAAATATGCACGCGGGCGCAAGGTGGACGTGCGCCACTTCTCGATGGACGAAGCGCACCGGTTCATCGCGCGACCGCAGGAGGCACCCCAGCAGATTGCGATGAACTCGAGCTTCCCGGTGGACTTTTATTTTGTGGTAAAGAGTATACAGGGCTCAGGCACGTTCCGACGGTCGAGATGGGAGTGTCATTGGGACTTGTTCCCCGAGGTGAAGAGGACAACGTTTGAAGAGTATATGCGGGAAAGGTTTGGAGACCCGGATGAGATGATTGTGTAGATTTGAAGAAGTCGCTTTAGACTGTTGTACCACTACCGTGTAGCTTTGTATATTTGATCATTGCATATAATAGCACGAAACTTGCGAGGTCAGCGTGATATGCTTTTGGTCGGACATATAGACCGTTTAAAGGGAATTTAGCACGGTTCGGACTGGTTGGCTTGTTAACGTTTTGACCCTCGCAGTCTCTATGAAGGAGATACTCAGGTTTACTCAGCGTACTTCTTCGTTTGACATCTGCGCAGTACACTCCGTTGCGGCGCAGTACGCAACGGAGTGTTAGATCCTGCGCGGTACTTAGGGCGGTCACTGCCGAGTCCCGACCGCGATCACTTTACTTTACACGCCGAATCATCTTCAGCCACGCATGTTCCCCGGGTCCCCATTTTATCAATTTGGATGGCGTTCGACACATTGAACTGTGCTGGCTTTGGCTCTTCTATCCTCTTCATATCTTTGTCTCGACGTTGATAAGAGTGCAGTCATCGCCAACAGCTTGAGCATCGGCCACGCATCGGCGTCATGCAGGCGATCCCTAGATCTGTGTCGTCTCGAAAGTATTCGGTATGTCCACAAATCCTTCCAACGTTCTCACAGCTTGTTGATGGTTGTGGTTTGTTGTTGTTCTCAGATAGTCTCTGGTTTCTTCGCTCAGGACCATCCCGATGCTGACCCTTCCAAGATCGGTGCTGTGAGTACCTGCCATCCTCCGTGGCCTCCTTGCCAATATACCTTCATTCCAGCTGACAAGCCTTCACTCTCACACAGTTGCCACCTCGTTTCGGACTGCTGGACGATTCCCCGGACTATTGGGCGAAGTTCAAGGCTCAGATCTCCCAGCTGCAGAGCGATGCGCCCGAGGGAACGCACTATAAGCTGTTCTTCCTAGGCAGGCACGGCCAAGGTTTCCGTACGTTTCACATTTACACTGCCTCCTGATAATTCGTGCAAACGTACTGCGGTGGTAGATAATGTCGCTGAAGAGAAATACGGGACTGAGGTGAGCACCTTGGGCATGTAGACTATTCTTACTCCTATCTCAATACGCTACGCATATAGGCTTGGGATGAGTTCGTTAAGCTTTCATGTTGGCCGGTCGTGAAGGCACTTGATGACCGGCGTTTGTTCGCCTAGGTATTGGTCGAAGAAATACGGCGACTCTGAGATTACCTGGGGTCCGGATCCCTTGCTGACCCCACTGGGAATCAAGCAAGCGGAGTATGCTCGCTTAACATGGCTGAAGGAGATTACATGTGGTGTTCCAGTTCCAGAGACGTGCTACGCGAGTCCTCTGCACAGGGCGCTGAGTACTTGGGAGGCCACATTCAATGACGAGAAGGCTCTTCCGCAGAAATCGACAGTGCTCATCCTGGAGGTAAGCCTTGTTGCTAATCGGAGATGCACTAAAGTCATGAATACCCTCGCTTGTTCTTTCGCCTTTCTCATGCGACCGCCCGTGCACTGCGCAGACTCTAAGAGAAGAGTGCGGTGTGCATACGTGCGACATGCGTAACCCTCGTTCTGTCATTCAGCGCAACTTCCCGCCGGCGATATATCAGTTCGAGCCTGGCTTCACCGAGGAGGACCTGATATGGCAGTCAGATGAGCGGGAGACCAAGGCACATGTGATGGAAAGGGCGCATGCTGTGTTGAATAAGATTTTTGAGGAGGACCAGTCAAAATGTGCGTACGCCACCCCATCCTTGCCAGCGTTGTGGCGTGGCTGAAAGGAAGGAGTATCCGACTGATGGTCCGGTTTACCACAGACATCTCTATCACGGCCCATGGTGGAATCATCAACGGCTTTCTCGGTGCAATGGGCCGTGCTCCGTATGCGTTGCCTACTGGAGGTGAGTCGTATCGAGGATTTGTTTTTGGCCTCGTGAAACTGATATTGCTGTAGGCATTTTGCCCTTGGTAGTGAAAGGGAACCTTAATCATGTACCGCTACTCAACTGAAGGTTGACAGTCGGCGGCGATTAGACATCGCACAATCGCAGGAAGAGATGGTTGATTACTCGATCGCAGCCGTCTTTTTTATTTGGGGCACCATGGATGACTAGGAATCCCAACGTTCTAAGCAGAGACAATAGGGATTGGCGGTAGATATGGAAATAAATATTGCTACATCACTACTTCAGATATGCCCCCTGCTGTGACATAAATCGGAGAGGCAGCCCCTTTACGCCCCTCGTTTTGGCAGCCGCGCACGGTGGCGGAGGTGGTCCGTGCGTGAGGAGGAACACGCGATCTCACCCATCATCGTGGTTCGCTTTCCCATATCCTCCCTCCTCCCTGTCTCTTTCCTGCCGACACTCAGTCGTGTCAATGACCGTCATGGCTGCACTTCCTGCGACTGGACAGTCTCAGGCAATGCCCTCGCAACCAGGACCGGGGCCATCGCCGACATCAACCACCTCGGAGGATCTTGCGGCATCGCTGCGAGCAGCAGCGCTGAGGACCCTCAAGTCCAAGCGACGAAAGCTGGAAACTGCTTCTGAGACATCGGCTGCTCTTCCTTCTCATCGTCCTACTGAGCCAACCTCCATCCAGCTTGATTATGGGCAAGAGGAGCTTGATGGTGCGCCGACGTCTGCCTCGTCATCAACCAAGCCATCTGCAGCGCCAGCGTCCAAGCCAGTACCTCCACCTGCACCCAGTTTTTTGAAGCCAGATCAGAAGGAGCAAGATGAATCGCAAACCAGGGAAGAGGGTGAGATCAGTGAATCTGAGCCGACGACTCCGACGGCCCCCGTTGTCAAACCTGAACCGGCCACCCCACAACTGAGATCTGCACCTCAGCCTATGATAAAGCCCCAAGGCAAGCCTCCAGGATTTCCCAAGTCGCCACCGATCAAGACGGAATCGACCGTCATCATAGTGAAGCCTCCGCAACCGCCTCCTAGTGCTGCGTCTGTTGCTAGTACCTCTCAGCTCGTGCCGCCTCGTCCTCCTCCTTTCGTGATCAATGCCAATCACATCAGGCCCGGATTAGAGAGTATGTTCATGGCTTTCTAATTCTCAGATTGTCGGTTAATCACGTTTTGTTCAGTGACACAGGCCCAATACAACGCGGCGAAAGACATTATTCTTGATCTTCTCGGATGGGGAGTACCTCCAGAGTTTCTTGTGAGCTGTGGGGTCAGCCGCGAGATCGTCTTTTATGTGTTCTCTGAATTGAACTTGCGACTGCCGTCTAATCTGGATCTCACCGGAGTCGTACCAATGCTGCCTCACGGTCTCCCTGACATGGCTCAAAGCGTTTCAACGGCTACCCAAGGGCAACAGAGCGTTCCAAGTGTGTACCGCTAGCTTCTGATGACGTTCGCTAAGATCTAACTCATCACAACACAAGGAACTGTCCCGCTAGAATCTCCTGCTTCGCAGGCTTTGTCCGCTAGCGCCCCTCCTTTCGTCCCGGATGCATCTGCACTTCGACTTCCCTCTTCCCCGGATCTCCTTGATATGGAGCAACAGCGAAGACAAGAGCTGCTGGCGCGTAAAGCTGTGCTCGCGTCCCGCAAAGCCAAGCAACAAGCAGTGTCCGCTTCCCCGACCACGAGCTCTCCTGTGGCTACTCCAGCGACTCCTGCTGCGATAGAGCGGAAAGACGTCGAAATGGCCTCGGCCGTCCCCACCACCACCGTGGATGACTTTCTGAAGTCTATCGAACCTGTCTCTGAGCCTGATAAGGGGAAGGGCAAAGCATCGACTGCAGCGCCGGCTCCTCCAAGCCGCACCAGCACCTTTGATGAAATGGATGTGGACGAACCTATCCCAGGGTTGTCGGGCGCATACGCATCCCTACCATCTCCTGCTCGATCCTCGTCCATGTCTCTCGTGATCTCTGCGTCACTCACCATACCTCCCTCACCAACCGCAAAGGCTATCGTTCGGGGCCCCATCGTCGAGTCGCCATCGTCGTCTGGCCAGTCATCGTTGAATGGGAACTCTCCGATTCATCCAGACGACCGCGACAATGTGGACGCCGTTCCTGGTCTCCTCTCTGAACAGTTGAGGTCCTATACGTTCGATGCGGCAATAGCGGCTCGACGGGGAGTGAAACGGCCCGTCGCAGCAGATTTCGTGGACATGGAGCCCGGCCCATCTCGTCCGCACTCGAGTAACAGTTACGAGAGCTTCAATACCCCGTACCTCCACTCGTCTCAGAGGCGAAGAATTGGTGGATCATTCGCTGGTGTGAGCGGAATGCGACGCTGCGTGATAAATCTGAGCGACAGTGAGGATGACGAGATGGAGGAGGATGTTGTCAATATTGTTTTGACGAATGGGCAATACGAGCCAGGTGACGTGTCCATGAGCAGCGCGCAGGCTGCGTCCATACCAGTGACTCGTCCTCCTTCCCGGAGAGGCACTTCGCAGATTCCTCACGGGACGGCAAGGAGAGTCTCGCCTGCTGCTGCGCCTGCAACTTTGCAAGAGAAAGAGGAGGAGATTAGGAAAATGAAAGAGTTAATCGCTCGGCGGGAGCGCGAGCGGTTACGCAAGGTCGCCTCTGTGAGTTAAAAAGTCGCCGGTGTAGGCAGGTTTCTGGACACTTACATAAACCTGTATGACTTAGACTTCTAGAAGGTCCACTCCGCCAATCGTAGCGAAACCTCACGCAGCCGTGAAACAAGAAGAAGACGACTCTACTGCGTCAGTTTCCTTATCACAAAGCAATATCGCAGTCCGGCCTACCAATGGCGCTCGAAGCTCTACAGCTGGTTCGTCTCAAGTTCATTCATCCGTAGCCCGTCATCCACCTTCGGGGTCCTCGCCTGTTTCTTCACGTTTTGTTCTTGCTCTACCGCGATCCGCCGGTCTGGACGACGACTGATGCTCACTGCGCTTTATTACAGTCCATGTTGCACCCATATCAATCGACGTTCCTCGACGCGAATCTGCATCCTCATCAACCTCTTCAACAAGCAGTGCTGCGACATCCATTGGTGCCCTATCCTGCAATTCTAGTGTGGACCTCAATTGACGACTCCTCAATTTTCTCCGTCCTTGAACGGCGTGCAGATATCATTTCAGACGCTATGGAGCATCCTGCGACGGGTGACAAAGGCGAGTGTCATTATCTACCTTATGCGTCGGTGACG
>NW_024468517.1:845241-854773 GCF_001632365.1 Laetiporus sulphureus 93-53 | reverse complement strand
CCACGCCCATGCCCCCGTTGCACTTACTATTTGTCTCATATTTGTCTATTGCTCTTTCACCACGTGACAGTGTTGACTGCAGAGGCCCAACAAGAACAAGCGGCAAGGATATTTTCTTTCACCGCTTCGGCGGCCGTTGCGAGCATTACTTAATGTGCTTCTTTTTCTTTCTCGTCGTATACTGTTACGTTCCCGCCCGTGCTCTATTTGCTATCTTTGTCTCCCCTATTTTCTTTTTTGGCACTTCCTTTTAGGTCGCCGGAACATGGCCTAATTCTACTCAACAAGAGACTATGAAAGTCGACGTCGTTAACTTCGGTGCAGAGACGTCGGCCCAGGTGCGTGTCGGACCTACTTGCATCGCGTACGATGGATCCCCTCGAGGAGAAACGTCGCTTTCTGGATCTATGTTGATGAAATCATTTTTCGTTTCATGTGTTTAGGTTGAAACATCAGCAAATAACGTTATCGTGCAGCAAGCGCGCCTTCAAGTTCCCCGTTTTATAGCTTACTCGTCGCCACTAGAACGGCTGCCTTCGTTGCGTGCACACTCACTTCAGTATACCTCAGAGGCTAGAGACACGTCAACACGCGCAGCTCCGCAAAATGCAATGTCTGTGGACACCCCATCAACTTCAACAGCTTCTCTTGTTTCTCCTCTTGATCTTAATTCGTTGAAATTGGCTCACGTGAAGCATCTGTTGACTGACCCAACAAAACGAATATGCCGGTACGAAGTCCCAGGTGGTGGCCAATGCCGGGATAGCGCCTGTGAAGACGTTCATCTGTCGAGGATACCCTCCGTTGATCCTAGTGGTACGCACGTCCTCTCGTCATTCTTGTTTGCTTACGCCTACATGTCCCTTTCTATCGCATGCATTCGATGATTCTGCCAATCGTTGCATGTCGTGTCTCTCATATTTAGATGAAGAAACAGCACATTTTCTGCACACATATGCTGTGTTGCAGAACGACTCTCGGTACAGCGTCAAGGACATCAAGGAAGCTCTGGAAGGCATGCGACAGCACTATCCGACGAAGAGCTTTGATGAGCGCGTGTCGCAGGTGTCGGTGATGCTGGGCCTGCAGTAGCTGCCACGGCAGCTGAAAGGATCGCGCAATTGTTCCTTTTTTGCCAGCAAGCGGGGCCTTCCCAGACGCCGGAGCACGACGAGGCAAGAGAAATGGCAGAAAGAAAAGCACGGGCCATGTCAAAGAGCGCGCAGCGCCACCGGTTGATGCATACATTGCCGGAGAATCGAAGGGGAATCGACGATTTGTATTGATTCGTGTCGAGTAGCAGTTGAGTTGCTCTCTATGCGGAGTTTGGTTTGGAGATTGTGCATGTCACTGGTATATGTCGGATGTCGGCGCTCTGCCTCCGTTGGCGTAGTTTTCGTATCTGCATTTGCATTTTAGTAGTAGTATCTTGTTTCCTGCAATTGCATGATGATTATGGTGACGACGTCTGAACAAATAAGATTTGAAAACACTGCGGTACGTCCCCGGTGCATCTGCATCGGGATTTGAGACACGCTCGAGCTTCCAGTCCCGCATTGATGTTTCTTTCCCTCATGCTCAGGGTCACGTACCGATCAAGAATATGAGCAAGACCGAAGGTGTCCTCAGCGGCTCGGTATCTGCGCCATGATGCTGGTTCCCTTTATTCAACACGTTGAATCCAATCGATTGGACCAGGTATGGAAATCACCGTCACCGTGAAAGAGGCAACCTCATTCGAGTTTCGGAAGGTGTTCTCGTGCGACGGGGGCCGTCAGTGTCTCTCTATTCTCCTCGTTGTCATATCATTTGAGATCTCAATTCTAAAACATAGTCGCTGGTGAACAAGACATATGCCGCTACAAGCCTCGGAGAAGGCTTGTTTGATTCGATACGGTACATAGGATGCGGGTGTCGGCTACGCATATTCTATCCGAAGAGGTTGAGACTGCGTTTTACATTTTAACTAGTGTTGCTTAGGTGAGTTTTTGAGGAGCTTATATGTACTAACAATCTTCATGCTTTCAACGGCGTTGTTCTACAGCTGATGGCTCAGCTGAGCCTGCTCGTCCTACACATGAACGCGCTGAGTGAACGCTTGGGTACCATAGGACAATCCGTCTTCGAAGCAGCTAAGTATGTAGCCATGACTCCTCTCGAGTTCTCTACCTATCTGCAAAGCTAATCGCCCAGTGGACAAGAAATCCAAAGCAAATTTAACTCGCAGGATACTTGTTTCAAAACAGCTGTACAGAGCGCCTCATCCATACAAGGCACACTACCGACCAGACTCCCGAGCCCTTAGCCCCAACGCACGCACGCAGGATCATCATCTGACCAGCGGACACCGTTTCCGGCACCGAGCCTCAATAGCCTCCGATCTAGTATGCACGAGATCATAGCAGGTGATTTTTGACAGATGCAGATAAACGCAGCACCACGGTTCTACGATCGGTCAGCGGCTGGACCTCCGCTGCGGGTGGACTTCGCTGCGGGTGGACTGATCTGGGCAGGCACGCTCATCCGGCCGTTTCGCGCCACGTTAGCTAGAAGGTAAGACGCGTTTGCGTTGAGGTTTTCGAAACGGTGAAGGATGTGTGTTGTTCATAATGATCTGGCGAGAAAATGCACGGCTGAAAAACCTCCAGATGTGCTACTAGGACTCTCGGATCCCTACGATGTTCCGCCGCCCGTTCTTGCTATGTGCACTGAAGAAGATGCACTAGTAAAATGAAGCTCTGGCTACAGCAAACTTACGAGCTCATGCCTCCGTCATTCTAGGTCGATTCTCGCCATCTGTGCTGTGCTTGACGCCGCGAGGCCTTCTCGTGTCTAGCGACGCTGTGCAGAAGGCAGTGTATCCTCGCCTGGCGAACGTGATCGGTGTCTTCTTGGAAGAAATTGTGCGCTATTGCATCTGGTGCTCACTGCGTTTTTCGTGTTATTACACCTCCATTACTGCACAATAACGTGCCTTCCTTCTTATGTAGGATCGATATGCGTCCTAGCATGAGCTAAGTGGATCGTCTCTGCAAAATGGGGTCATTCCTTCGCAATGACCAGCGGCCATTGCCACTCGCCTGTTGCCTCAAGCGCCTCAGGGACATCAAGACAGACCCAATCGGAGATGAGCTGGGGACGAGTTCATCCCCCCAAGCTTTCCTGGTCCGTTGCAACACGTTCTGGCCAGCGTTCGCGCCTAATCCGAGGATTCGTGAGTCCGAGCCGTGAAAATTTACTCACCCTTCGTTATAGATAATCGACGACTATCGCTTCATCTCGCTACCTCAGAAGTCGACAAATACCGCAGATTATTAAGCGTCTGGGCGACGGAGCAAAAGTTACAGGGTCCACATTTAGTGCGACTCTTGCCTTTTCTGGCCATGGCTGCCTAAACCGGGGGAAAAGGTCAGTTATCTCGGCGTCGAGACCTCCGCTGCTGATATGAGTTGCATCCGCAAGCTCCTTTCGGTAAAACAGCCGTTCTTTTCCCATGTTGGGAGATATGTACGCTCGGCGCTCAAGCGCTCAGCACTCGGAGGATGCGCAGACGCAGACGCCAGCGATGCGAGTGAAGCCGGCTGATCGGGATCTTCGGTCTAATGGTGATAAAACATTTCTCGCGCGTTGTCTATGAACTTCTCCGGACTCAGATATAGGGTTTCTAACGTACAGGTCATGCGCCTCTACGAGCGGAGAATTTTTGACTCGGAAACAAAACGTCAGTGACGGCTGCCTTTCTCTGGAGTACCGCTCAGGTTGATATGATAACTTGTGGCCCTTGTCCTCATCCACATGGGCCAGATGACACTGTTCTACAGATGCATATATGCTATTCTCAAGGGGTCAAGCTGACGCTGCAGCTGCTGGTAGACGCGCAGGATGAGCTGGCGCGCACACAGCCATATACGCACTGAGTACATGGTCACGTTCGCTACCCGTGCACTTCACCAAACATGGATATCGCGTCCAGGTAAGAGCATAACCGAGAGATGCACAGCGCAAGGTCTGACCGCCGAAGAGGGTTTCCCGTCCATAGAGCCGTCAGTCAGATTACACAGCGGTGATCAGGCAACACTCTTCAGGCTTTAGCCCTTAGCCCAGGGACCGTCCATCTGATCAGCGGACACCACCACAGGCGCCGAGAGTCAGTATCGAAAAGCCCCCGCTCTGCCTCCGAGGAAGCGAGACGGGGGTTTCATATCAGCAGTGCGATCATATGGCCGGCCGGTCGACTTGCTGAAGCGGATGAACCATTCTGCTGCCACACAACGGCCACTTCGTGCTATAACAAATGACCCAGCCGAGGAGAAGTCTGGAAGATTTGAAGACCGTCAGCGTACCCGGTATGACCGCGAGAGAAAACTCTGCAGGAAATGAAGCTCTAGGTACGTCGGACTTTCGAGCTTCTGCTCCCGAGTCGGTCCTTCCACACTTATTCTCACTCTCTGCGCTGAGCTTGAGGCCAGAAGACTGTGTAATGCTCAACGACCCTGTGCAGATGGTCCGAAATTTGCAGAGACGATCCGCTCGAGCGATGGTCATTGGTGTGTCGATCCTATCCCACAGAGAAGGTACGTGATCATGAAGTAATGCAGGTGTAATGGAACAAATACTCGGAAATCGTTCCCAGAAGGCGACACGGACCAATGAAGTCCATTAGATAGGGAGACACGCCCTTTCCCTGCGAAGAGCGACCAGTGCTAGCAGTGCGTGCTGTCGTCTATCGCTGATGGTGTCAAACAGCTCAGGGCCATCGACGGAGCACACAACTCCGAGCTGTCGGAGTTATCATGCTTGTGATATGAGTTGTGGACGTGTTCGTTAATTTCGTGGCTTCGGGGTTCATTGCTGGCAAATTCTGGACTCGGGTTCGCACCTGATCGTGAGCCGCTGGAACAGATAGGTTCTATCTTTAAGGAAACTCACCGTTGCGTCAGACAGAGCCATTCGTCGCGTTTTACATAAACTCTCGCTTCGGGGAATGGATAAAAGATGCACGTGCACCAGCAAATTACGTGAATTGCCAGTGTTTCGCACCTTTCAACTACATTGTCTATATTTGGAGCGTCAATTGCCGTTCCGGGCCATGGCTGCCTCTTGCGGCTATCTCCCCGTGACTCGAGATCGAGTTCCTGCCGCTGATGTAGATCGCACTTTTAAGCTCTAGCCTCGGGTGTTCCGATTCTCCTCCAACGGTGGAGACCACGCGGATGCAGATCGCGCTCGCGCCCGGCTTGTGCGGTTCATTACCGCGGACGGAGAGGAGACGGGATGAGCTTAGTCGACATATCCATCCCGCCAGATCCGGACGCATCAACCGTGGTGTCCACATATTATATACTGCCGAAGACGGCAGGCGAACTGCCGTTCTAGTGGTGTGATAGAAGTGCGGCCAGGAACGCCCCGGGCGCGATGTGAGCACCGAAGCGGCGCACAGTCATCATCCCCCGGAGGAATCGTCGGAGTGCAGACCTTTTCAAATGAGGAATGGGCACATGAGCAGGAGGGTGGGAACGCTACGATGTTGCTACGCAACGACACGCGATCCGCCTTCTCGGATTGGCTGCGCGCATCGGCAGGCTTGGCCGAGGCTCGGAGTCTGCGCGCGTCTTACCTGCGATCGAACAATTCCTCGAGGCTGCATCCAGTCCGCGCTCCACGGCCACAATCCGAACTAAGCTCAAGGTTTGCCCCGAAGCGCTGCCATATGCAATAACGGGGCAGAGATAAGCCTCGGCGCAAGGATCTTGGGAGAAGCGTGCCGTAATAGGATTCGGGGCGGCGTGGGCATGGCCATGGCGAGTCCGTGCAGATAGGATGAGAAGGGAAGGGAGGAGGACAAATTGGGCCCGCCGGTGTCCCGAGATGCGTCAGCAAGGCTTGCTGATGTTGGACGGTGGACTGTATGCAGCGCGGCGGGTTGAGCCAGTCGGGGGATGGGGCTCCAGAGCCAGGAGGAATTGTCAATGCGCACGGATCGCGAACTCGTAAGGTGTAAGGAATGGCAGGAGTGAATACCTGACGTCCATGCTGTGCTCATGCACCAGTACGCTTCGATTACTGTTGGAAATCAAGGCATCCATGCGATGGCAGTTGAACAAACTGTTCGGCGACGTGCAACATTCGATCACGAGCGCCGTTTTGAATTCAAGCCTGCATTCGGGCGAAATCGAGAAGCGTGCGACACAGTACATCACCAGCGTGCCCCTATCAAGCCATCCCCGCATCATCCCCGCACCCGTTCTGTTCATCGCAATTCATCGAGCTACGCATATATCATATGCGAATCATGCTACATGGAATGACACGATACAGACATTACATTTATCACCGCCGTGGACGGCAACAAACCACGTCTGCGACGCAGAGTAGCAGACATCACACACGCATCCCCTTGGCGGACCAGCGTACCTCCACGGACCCACGGCTTCCTTGAGCGATCCACCGGGTGCAGTACGCAGCTGTGTTCCCAAATGGAGCGTCCGCCCCGGCGCCCCGAAGCACGAACCTAATGTGACAACTAGCTGACACCTGGCCACGCTCCACAGTGACAATTGCTAAACAAGAAACACGCGCGGTCACCCGATTTGTCCATTCGTATCATCGCACAACGTTCCCGGCGCCATATTTATATAACCTCGGGCTGCCGAACATCTGACGTTTTCGGCCCCGGTGCTGACGTATGACTGGATGTGATCACAGCGAGGGCGGCCACCGGGCCAACGTATCACGGACCATTTAGGCAAGTGGGATACCATAGAGAGGAGGCTTGCGGAGTCTCGGCGAATGGGATCCTGGGAGCGCAGCTTGGCGTGAGAAGGGCGGCAAGAGAGCGCAGATAGAGAACAGAACGTATGCGAAGAGCACGACGGACGCCTGGACGAGAGTCATCGATCTATCACGGACGAGAACATGGAGAACAAGCGACATCTTATGTAAATGTCACCGAGCGCCCGAGGCGTTTGTGTGTGTCCGGCGCGAGCGGAAATATAACGTCGTCAGGTCGCGTGGTATGGATGTAGACAGCAGGATCCTCATGACGGAAAGCATGTCCTCCCCGAGTGTAAAAACGTGGACGAGCGATGGGTCGATTGACGACTCTGTCAACCCACCATCACTCGGCGCTCGCTTGTGCGTTCGGGAAGCACGAAGGGGAGGGAAGTTACTGGGGTAGGAGCTGAATGACGTTGTGATGGCGAAAGATGAGAGCGCCGAGTGTAAGTGTCGAGAAGATCACGAACAATACACACTCTTACGGGCATAGTGGGCGATTGCACAACGGAAGCTGGAGCGCAAGAGTAGGCATGTCAGTTCCGGAGTGTGAAAATGTGAAGCATCATTGAACCGACCACGAATTTGCTGGACGTGAACGCTCGGCAATCGTTTGTACGTCGGGAGTACGTAGGAGAAAGGAGAAAGGAGTAAGGCGAGATGGGCGCGAGTGACCGGCGGAATGAAGGGCGTTTAGAGTGTTATGAGATCTGCGGCGTGTATCACCCAGTAATTAAGCTCCTGTGCAAACCGAACGGATCTTAAACATGAGGTCATGACGCCTCGAGGACGAGAGGAATACCGTAAATCGACAAGCCTGAGCTGGACCAACGGGCAACACTTCTCGTGTGTGCGGTGTGCGTCGTCTGGCGGTTCTAGCGAAAGCTTGCTATTTCACCCCTATGTCCCTATACGCAACGCGCATACATTGAGCTGTAAATCCGGCGGTCTGTCAAGTGTGACACACATCGTCTGATCAGCACTGCAATAGGTGTGTAAGTCGCACCTGCAACGGACTCAGGAATAGCAGCCCTGTCACTAACATAAAGGGCCCCACAATTCATGTCGGATGTACAGAAACTGAAAAAACCCAAGAGGCGGCTGAAAGAGCAACGTCGGCATGACAGAATGCAATTCATATAATCGTGGACAGATGTGGATGTGAAAGGCTGGTGGCTCCACCCACCGTGACGCAAAGATCCCCGCTAGCATCTTGCAAAGGCTGTGTGGCCTGATTGATATCGAAGTTCCGGCTAGTCCGAGGACGTGCTATCACATCAGCGCTCAGCGATCGCGGGTCTGCAGAGGCTCTGCACCACTAGCAGCGCCTATCCAACAGCATCCCAACAGAGCTCGCCCAACGCAGCCATGCGCAGATCCTGTACTATTACGACATGACCATCCTATTTTCTCTGTCATCCTGTGCATTATGGTTCCCGTATACGGCCGAGGGCGGAGCCAGTTGCGGGGAATTTGCAATGAGCCGGCCGCGGAGGCATTTTGGGGTGGCGCGTGGCCGTGCGCGATTGATAATCGGGAGGACCTTGCGGCTCGAGTTGACGTTGTGCTTGATGCTCGGCTGCATGCTTAGGACGTTTTTCGTCATGCAAAGCCGTCAGGCGGCAAGGGCGGTCTCGAGGACGAGCGTGTGGAGGCTTGAGGAGTGCAGTAGCCATTGTATGATATGCGGACAATGCAATGTCGTTGACGCGTGATAGGCAGCCTCATTTGGGGTGCTGGGGAAGAGAAGCGGACGGCTGTGGCATGGAAGCGAGCGCTTGGGCTGTGATCAGTGACCGAAGGAGTAAGCATCATTGACATCGGCTGATGTATCCGCCCGGTGTGCTCGGACGTGTGGCCAGCGCGGCAACGTGGTGATGAGGTGACTGCGCCGTATGCCCATTGCGTCCACGGAACTCTGATTCTAGCTCAGATACGCACCTTCGCAGTGCAAATTACGCTGGGACATCGCGTCTGGAGTGAGCCTGGCCAAGAACAAGATACGGGCAACTGGGACAGAGACCTTCCAAGATCAGAAAGTCTCCCGCACATATGGAAAAGGCAAAAGCGGGCCAATGGCAGAACGCACGCGCTCGGCAGTGCCATCCCATGCGGGCGCAAGCAGCGAGAACGGCAGGAGGGCGCCCGCATATGGCGATCTGATGCGGCGAAGGGCTTGGCGGGTGCACCAGACGTGGAGGCGGCGGCGGACCGGGGGTCTGGGAGGGCAAGTGGATCCTCCGATTCGGGGATCCTGTTCGGGGTGCTCGGACGGCGATGCCCAAATTAGCATGGCGCCTGCCATATGCGCCAGTGTGCCTGGACGGGGGCAGTTAGTGCGCAGGCGCCCAGGACACAGAGGGGTTGGGCGGTGGGCACGGCGAGCGGAGAGGACGTTCATAACGGCGCAGCAGGGAGGATCGATGGGCCGAGATGGCAGGTGATATCTTATCGAGATCACATGCGGCGTGAGAAACGGAAAGATGCGGACAGGTTGTTGTGTGGTGTTTGGGGAATATATAAGGCAGGCACGAAAATGGGAAGAGAGTTTCCTCGCTCGTTCGACCCATTTCCGGCGACCTCACCTATTCGGGAGTGCGTCTGCTGCTCGCTGCCTCCCCCGTCCGCGGCCTCTCTCTTTCTGCTCAAGTACTGCGTGCAACCCTCGCGTGCGCAGTGCCCCAGTTGATGGCCTATCGCCTCCCAACACTGCCAGTTCCTCCCGCCGCGTCCTACTCGCCGTATTCCAACCCCGCCG
>NW_024468517.1:836224-842871 GCF_001632365.1 Laetiporus sulphureus 93-53 | reverse complement strand
CAGGCCAGGCCCATGGATCGGCCTTTCGGCGAGTCCGGCAGAGTGCGGGTCGCGGTGATGTGTGCCGTGCGACTGGATGTGGATATGAAGCGGACGACCACAGATAATGTGAGAGATGAGGACATGAATGGGGCAGAGAGGGATCTATACAGCTGCCCTTCATTGTACATTCATACCGTTAACTCTGCCATTATTTCTTATTCAACCGAGCACTAACCATGACCATTTCATTCCTACAAGACTCCTACGCAGTGCGAATACACGATATGAAATGGCCTCCCGTCGCTGCTGTGATGACCGGCCACTCGGCCTCATTCACCTAGCAAATCCCATCACCATGGTCCAAATGACCGCTTTGTGACTGAGCGTCTCACCCGATGCTCCTTGCATTCCAACACTCGCAGCCCGCAAATGTGAATCTATGAGAAACATCAAATGCGGACTGCAGAAGCCAATCACTCGCCTTCCCCGGTGGTTGCGCTGAATGCTTGACATCGCCGCCTAGCCACAGATGTGCCGAATAAGGCTCCAAACACTGCCCTCAAAGAGATAAGCATGATGCAACCAAAGCAAGCCACGGTCGGACATGCGATCCTGCTCACATTGCCATGGACTTGCCCTATGCGATATTCGGTCAGGTGCAAACAGCGTTCATGGACCATAACGAACGAAAAAGGCTCTTTTTGTAGAGCGAATGTTGAGTTTTGCTTCGCGGAGCGCAGAAATTAAGGTTCCATTCATAATTGATCACGCTAGCGCACTCATACCTTGTTTAAACACAAATGCTTAGTGCGATGAGCGTGCAGCGGGACATCGCATGCGAAGACATCACCATTTAGTTGGCACCCAGAAATGAGCGTATGTCGCCCTATGCGACCGTCAAAAGTCTCCTGAAAGTCAGCAGAGCGCCGTGAGCGACCACTAAGGATTCCTGAAATGGCATAGGATGTGAAGTACGTGTACCTTTTTATGTTATCGAAGCCTCCTCCATGGGATCTCATGGCCTCAGACCGTAGCATCCTCATTTGCATATGTCTTTCAGCCCTGTAAGAATGGCAGTCTGTCAGTACTTCGTCATTCAATACAATGGTCGCAGCGGCACGTACTTGTGAACACCGAGGTGGATTTGAGCCTCGAGAACAAGCTCGGTTTCTTCTACTGTTAGCCTGTCGCACCCACTGTCGCTATCGAGACTTGCGTGAAAGAGGCCATCGTTGGCTTGAAGCGACCGTCGCGTGACTCAGGAATGCAGTTACGGAGCGCACTGATGACAGTGACCCGGCAACCTGGCTCGACATCAGTTTGTATGCCTGCTATACAGTGGATGATTGACGTACCTCAGCAAGGGCCCACCTAAACAATCCGGCAGGTGGCCGAAAGCTGCGATGAGCGCATGTCGTGCTCAAACAGACCAGCTGTTGGCCAGCCGAGTATCGACACAATTTAGTGAGCGCTGGACAATTTCAGTGCACGTCTGTCGGCTGCATGCTCCTGGACAGTCGGGACATCACCTCTATCACCTGCTTCATGGTTGAGGATCACGAAGTTAAGCTGTAATGATAAGACTCGCCGCCTTCGCTGCACCTCAACATGCAATGCACAGCATTGTGCGAGGTACTCCAGGTCACGATAGATCTATCCGGGCTGATCTCCTCGAAGCGATTTGACATACCGCACAGGCCAGCCTTAATGCACTAAACAGGGATCTTGCATTCACATGCTCGATCTTGGGGTTTAGAGTCTCGTCCTCATATGCATCGAATGTACCAAATGTGCCCGAGTGCGGCAACACATCAATGACATCCAGTGCCTTCTCCTAGGCACCCTATGATGAAGTGGAGGTTAGCGTTCCGCTGGATTATTGCGACTAGCCGCCGACCGCCAACAGCCAGCCCAACGTCTTCAAACGTGGCCCGGCGAGAATACGAGTCATGTACAGAAGCTGGGAGTGGCTGACTCTCGCTCCTGAGAAGATTCACGCTTGTTACCGGAGTACCGACATCGAGCTCGCTAGACCGTATAAGGCGTCCCAGATAGGAAAGTCAGTCAGGATTGTTGCGCTTGCACTGATGTATACAGGCTGTCGGTTGAAGCCGCTGATGCTGAGCATATCGGGAGGTCAAAATAGTGAATCTGACCGTAACCAGCTCAGCGCGAACGATGAAGCAAGTCAAAGGCAACGAGATGATGAGAATGATAGAGAACACACGCACCAAGCTTTGCGATCGTAGAAGCGCCACAAACGCGCCCACGTGACCATTTGCGCATGCCTCAAAGTCCAAGTGCCGTGGCGCAGCATGACGCGTCCTAGTCTGTCCTGCGGTCACTTGCAACACTGTGCAGCTTGGTGAATCTCTATTCTGTGCCTTGAATGTGGACTAAAATCAGGTCGCTGCAACAAAATACTCACGATTTAGCACATTCTGCTGTCCTACTTGATCTCGGGCTCAGAGAATTTGCCGTGAAGCTGGCTATGAACTGCTTTTTGACGGCCATGAAGACAGGTACTCGGAAATGAGCTGGTCTAGCGAGTTTTGTTAGCATACCACCCTTGAGGAGAGAGGGGAAGGAGGGTGGATTGCTGATAGTACAGGCCAGGTGTGCATGATCACTTTGAGTCGGAGAGCACTATTCTCACGAAACATGACATGTCCATCAGAAACCTTCCATCGATCAGAAACATTCCACTGAGCCCACAACGTGTGAACTTCTGCTGCTGGGGAGAACAAGTCACTGCGTCTTTGCGTGTGAACGTACCGGCCGCATTGATTCTAATCAGAGCATTACCAACGGCCATTATCTGGCATCAGCTTCTTATTCTTAGCAAATGGGCTCTTGGCTCAGTGAGCTAAGATTATTATTGTATGCTCTCCTCATGGTTCCGGAGATCGTGCAGGACAGGTCACAGCACATGGATGTTCACTCATGAGTCTAAAATGTTTCATGTTCGTGCTGCATAAATAATGTGATATTTGATGCCAGTGGAGCCTGGATGGTTTCCATGAAGGATCAGAACTTAGAAGGTACGTTGAGTAATCTGGAGCCTTCCAGAATTCATAGAATTATTTTCTGTGAGAAAGATCAAGGAAAAGACTAAGGTAGTCCTACAAAGAGCAGTATTTGTCTTTGACCCTGTCAAAGCCCGTGTAGCTGGCCCCGAATGCAGAACCTCCCACTCAGCCACACGACATCACACGGCCCGGTGTGGGAAAAAGACCCGGCAAGGAAGATGGTAGAGCGGAGTTCTTGCATCAGTGCAGCAGGCAAAGTTCTGCCTGAAATTCAACGCGGCGCGCTCGCCGCTCAACCCCTTTCGTAACGCGTTACAGGCTGACGGAGAACCTTCGAATTGGGGTCCTGATGAGCGGCATGTGACCGTAATGCTCGATCGGAACATTGCAGATCAGCGGACGATTCGTCGAACCGATGGCATGGACAAGATGCCCGCCTCTCCGAAGGCAATCTCGTGGGTGCATCCTCTCCGCTGCCTGTTCGCGAGATTGATCAGCAAATTACATATTTATTTCGAACCCTCCTGTGTATCTCAGGACCCCAAACTCAGTGTGCGCAATGCAGCGAACCGGCTCGGCTCCTTCAGTGTAGTCTGCATGCCCTGCACCTCTGCCATCAAGAAATCGGGCGAGACGTCGTGACCACCCGTACTCTTCCTACAAAGGATGGACGTGCTGCATGCATTCCAGGTGCCATCAAATCGCCGCATTGTGACCGTGTTCTATCGGCTTCAAGGAAGCAAGAGGCCCATCTGGGTGTTGTCCTCGTGGGTCGGATCGCTCCGCTGCGCAATTCTTTGTCTCGTCCGTTGATTTATGAAGATACACCTTAACAGCACGCTCATGGCCATCGTCATTACATTTGCGAAGAGCGACATCTCGTTCTCGGCACCCGCGTACAGGGGAACGTATGCCAATCTCCAACAATTGAACTTGTGCGCACCCGCGACAAGAGTCTGAGATGCTCCTGCATCCTGCCCGTTCTGATGGTATGAAGGACAGTTCCCTGCCAGAATCTCTCCCACAGCAATACCAATAGAACCAGAAGGCGGCGAATCCGTCTGAACGGGGCGGCGTATCGATATTCCACAGCCATAAGCAGTGCGAGACGTCCTATATGAAACAAGGCAGGTCTCGTCAGCTTCTCCGAAGTACGGAATGTCGAGTCACCCAACGGCCTCGCCCGCGCATGAAGCCCGCACCATCAACTTCTGCTGCGCTCGCAGGCCGATAGACCGTTCGACAAGGCCCATGGACTCCGTTCAGCAATACACCAACGAGCCAATGCTGCTGCTTTCCCGCACCGAATCTGACTTGCGCATGCTGGTCTCTCGCGCATCGGCCACTCGAAACAGCACTGTCGCCTCCCTGGCACACTCTCCACTCACCGAGTACGCCTGCCAAGCTCCCAGGCTATCGCTCTACCAGCGCGCGTTCTTTAATGAACGCGAACGAGCCCATCACGCGCTTCTTTCGCCTGCATCGAAACTTCGCCGACGGTCGCATTAATAAAATTTCGGGGGACATATCATTCAAGGAAACTCACACTGCTGACAGAAGAGCCTATTGATTTGTTCTGGAGGTCCCCAGATCACGCCACGGAAGGTTGGGTCACGGGCTGGTGCGGTTGCAAGGCATAAATGATGGGGCACGGAGATGAGATTCGGCACCTCTCTCCGCCCCTCATCTCCTCCCATCCTCGCCTTGAGATGCCTTCCTCAACCGTCCTTCACGAGCACGCCGCCTAGCTCTCCGCTCACTACCGCTGACGACCGCGAACGACCGTCTCAGGATCGACCGGGCGCAACATGCCCGTACTGGTGCGTCTCACTCACACTAACAGCCCAATGACAGCAGATCCTGCGAAGACGACGCACGGGACGCGTCGAACGTCGCGCGCATCGCGCTGTTCGCCCACCCTTCACGCGCACGCAACCTCCGCCTATCGAGTCAAGTAAGCGTATCTTGCGATCGCGCCGTCCGCTCACGCTCACCTCGGCTCGTGTGTAGGCATATCATCCACGCCTGCCAAACGCGGCCGCTCGCACACAGCACAAAGCACAAGCAACGGTGAGTACGCCGCTCGCACACCATTTCATCAATGAGCCAGCCGCTCACGTCCATCCAGTTCGATCGTGGCATGCAGCCATCAGACTCGTCAACCCGGTACGCAGCACGCTCCAATCCTCAACCGACCGCGAACGATTCGATAACGTGCATCGGCAGGACACACAGCGCGACATCGATCGCGATCACGAGGAGCAATCATCCTGGCCTCCTAGGCCACACACCTCGAGCCTCTGCTCGACCGCCTGCAAGCCCTCCGTATTACGGACCGGCCGATTTGATCAATCGTTTCGTAAGTACGATCCGCACAAATCTCGCTTGCCACTCACGGCATTCCCAGCAGACACACGTTGGCCCCGTACGTCATACACCGTGACGGCTCGGCTGTCCGCTGAATCGATGACCACCGCCCGCAGAGCTAACCGCGACCGACGTGGACCGCCGGACTGCAAGACCCTCTGCACACAGATCATGTCGTCCCGTACGTTCCGTCCGCACATCCGGTGCACACGATACTGATGGCCGCCCTGCGCAGACTCGGACACGAACACTGACGCTTCGCAAGGTAGGTCTCGCACCGACGGGCACAGCGTGAGCTGACGTCGCGACTCGCGTATGTACGTTTCAGGCCGTAGGAAGAGATGGGAAGGAGGAAATATATTTCCTGAGGGTCGGACATGAGATGAATGACATGCCTTGGAGCGGCGGAGCTCTGCGCGCTCAAGAGAGCGCATGGGCATGAAAGACCGACGTTGGAGGAAAGCGAGCTAAAGAGCGCGCGCATAGTGCAGTCGCTCGGCTGAGACCGAGAGAGAGCGCACGCGGAGACGCGTTGTGTACAACGATTTTGGGGACTGAGCGGGAGCGTCGCGGGCGTCGGGATCGAGACAGGGAGCGAGTTTGCGTACAAGAACGTCGCTGCCGAGGAGGAAGCGATGCGCGCGGTGGTTGCGACGGCGGTCGCGAACACTGGGCTGTGCATCGAGCGTGTTGCGCGTAGTTCCTCGGGCGGCGAACGTGCAGATATGCGCGGGATGCGACGCGTGCTATGGTATAGACAGAACCGTTGGCGCGTTGGCCGTGCGGGCGGCGATTGCGATGTTGAGAGCGGGGCGAATGCTAGTGAGGCGGGCACAAGTGATCTGCAATGTCTGAGAGAGCTCACGAGGAGCAACAACGTTGGCGGTGCATCATGGACGGCAGGAGCGTGCACAAAGACGCAGAGATCGCCAGCATACAATGTCAGTGGGGACTCGGCTGTGAACCGAGCGAACTGCGCGTGCTTGCTCTTGCGCGTGCTCGCGAGAGAGGGAGACGCGACGGAGGGTGTGTGTGCAGCGAGGGCTAAGTGCCAAGGACACAATTGGACGCGCGAGTGGTGGAGTGATCGCGCACGGATCGATGCAACATAGCTACTCACCAGCAGCCATGGCCCTCCTCGCTGCCTCTCTTTCTGCTCAAGTACTGCGTGCAACCTCGCGTGCGCAGTGCCCCAGTTGATGGCCTATCGCCTCCCAACACTGCCAGTTCCTCCCGCCGCGTCCTACTCGCCGTATTCCAACCCCGCCG